>NC_091217.1:4085712-4210712 GCF_040958095.1 Procambarus clarkii | reverse complement strand
ATTAGTTTTGCGTTGACGGCTCCTGATTCCTCTGTTATATTACACCAGAAACAGAAGGATCTTAGTACTGAATCCTGTGGTTTTCTTTTAGAATTTCCTTTCATTGTAATCTCTAGGATCTGCCTGGCTCTCGGTGCGGCCTGTTGAGTAGGTATTCTCTCTCTCTCTCACGGTTCAGTTCGCTAGCAGTTGCTCTAACTTGTTGCTCAAGCCCTGGCTGCGGGATCCTGAGTGGCGCTGTGTCTCACGCTTGCCGCTAGTCTGGAATTATTCAATCGGCCACATGTAATTAATGTGCGATTATTGCCAGTGTAATGTTTCGCTGTTGGTATTTCTGTCTGTCTATCTGTCTGTCTCTGTCTCTCTTTCTCTCTTTCTCTCTTTCTTTCTCTTTCTCTCTTTCTCTCTCTCTCTCTCTCTCTCTCTCTCTCTCTCTCTCTCTCTCTCTCTCTCTCTCTCTCTCTCTCTCTCTCTCTCTCTCTCTCTCTCTCTCTTTTCTTAGTTTTCTTTGTCACTTTTTGTTTTTCTTTCTGTCTCCCTCTGTCATTCTATGTGTCTGTCTTTGTCTCTCTCTCTGTCTCCCTCTCAATCCTTTAATTTCTCCCTCCTGCTCTCAGTCCACAGATTTCTCCCACCTCTTCTCTCTCTCTCTATATCGGCTGCCGGTACTGCACTGTTATCGACGGGATGCTTTGTGAATATATAATGAAGTGACTTAATGTTGTAGCATAATAGGCAACACTGAAATGACATTATAGCCACATACCGTGTACAGATTATTGGGAATACATTTTCATATATTACCCGAATATGTGTATTCCAAACACACGCGCATAACGCAAATAGTTTAATAAAATTTCCAAATTGGAAAATGAAGTCAATGTAGTATATATTTATATGTATGTTTACGTGTGTTTGTTTATTTGCGTAATTATGTGTTTTTTGGTTTGGTGAATAGTTACTGTTACGCTTGGATCGTGGTAACGAGGAATAGGGGAGGGAGAGAATGAGGGGGGGAAAGGGAGAGAGAAGGAAGGACGGAGAGAGAAAGAGAGAGAGAGAGTTGGATACATGCAATTGAATGCTCTGTGCATTTTATCCTTCAATGTTTCCCAATCCCCAATCATCATTACCATCGTCACAAAACCATTACCAGCATCATCACCACACCAATACCATCATTGAAACCATCATCATCCTCACTAACTATACCGTCACCACCACAACAATACCAGACATCCACCACCACCTCCAACAGAAGCCACCACCATCACCACCACCACCACCACCACCACCACCAACGCCCAATCAGCCCTGGTATCACTATCACCTCCCTGGCCGCCACCACCAACAACCTCTCTAACAACCTCACCTAATCACGCTAACCACCTTCCCCCCCCGCAAGAGTTGTTCCTGGTAACTCCACAATTAAGAGGAAATTCGTGAATTTTTTTATCAACCTTTTTTTCCCCTCCATGGGTCGAGACCCCCCCCCCTACCCCAAGCCTGGTTTAATAGCCGAGGGTATCCGAGCCCCCTGATTAGTTCAACGCTGAACACAGTTCATTCTGCCAGAATGCGAGCTTGAAGCTCGGTATTCTACCGAAGGAAGAGCGCCGGATTACCTGAATAACTTCGCTAATTGCTTTGTGCTTTTCCACGCTCCCACCTGTAGCTGCTGGGATGGGGTTGGGAGGGAAGGGGAGAGGGGGGGGGGTGTTTGAGGTTTCGGGTTTGCGGGAATGATGGAGGGAGGACATTCTAACGGTAATTGAAGTGAATGGGAGCGAAATATTGTGAATTGCATTCAATGATGATAATTTAGATTCTAATATGCAGCGCCACCCAATAAGCTAGTTGTTCTTTATCAACGATATTATAATAAGAATTTGCAAAAAAAAAGGTCTTTTGCTCCATGCGAGGAGGTTTGAATTTGTTACAAATAGGGTGAAATACGTAACATTTGAAATGCGGTTGAAATAATCAAGCGATCCGTCGTCTGTTCGGTTACACGGTAAGTGTTTCCGAACCAGCATATATATATATTCAGGTCTTTACATTCTTGTGGTTATTTTGTAAAGAGATGTACATCTCTTTAAAGGCTAAATTAAGAGCAACTCAGGCAATCAGATAATGAAAATATTCACAGGGATAATGAAATTTGAGACCTCATTTTTCTATGTTTTTACTCGTGCATTGATCAATGTTTTCACAATGTCACAATATATATATATATATATATATTGTGACGGTAACGCGTTGGTGTTCGGCTGTTTCAAAAGCTAGGGGTATGGCCTCGTCACATATAGAAACAAAAAAGAGAAAATCTGGAACTTCGTCTGTGGTAAGGTAATGGGAAGACACACAAAACACAAGTAAATTTAACAATGAGATTTTTAATTACGTTAGAAAAGCAAAACATGAATAAAATGGACATACAAATTGGAACATAAAATCAATCAATCAAAATAATAAGAATAATCAAATGGCAAAATGAAAAGTTACGTTAAGAGAAGTGAGTAATAACAAGTGAACAATATACAATGCAAAATATGGGTGCAGGAATATTGGCTTTAAGCTGCCACCTCTCTTAGTACACGTAAGCCAGAGCTTAGTCTACCAACGAGACGTGTTAACTTGTTGAAAGCACTGGATATTCTGAGGTCTGCAGGTCATGGCGGCCCCAGACATCAGGTAGTGTGGCGGTGGAGGAGCGGGTGCAACTGACCACCAGCCAATCAGCGATGAGCAGGCGACGGACAGGTAGTTTGGTGGTTCGAGTGGTGGAGGCGGAGCAGGTGTTCCTGGTGCTGAATACGTTTGCTCTCTGGCAAACCTTGGAGTTGTACTTGTTGGATATTTCTTCCATATTACTTGTATAGGGATGTATAGCGACGAACTTAGGAGGGAAGAGCAGGCTCAATCTCTTGAAGGAGATTATCGTCACAATATATATATATATATATATATATATATATATATATATATATATATATATATATATATATATATATATATATATATATATATATATATATATATATAAAATAATAGGGGTGGTAGGAGAGGAAAAGATTAAAGTATTCAGTGAGAATCCACAAGGTCTACTCTGAACACTATTTATTTTCTTCTTCGAGGATGTGGGTCCCTTTAATTAAACCAGTGGTGGTACCCCTAAATATATATATATATATATATATATATATATATATATATATATATATATATATATATATATATATATATATATATATATATAATATAATTTTTATATAAAATTTTTTTTCATTCACTTAGACCGTCGAAGCCTCGAACCAGTAAAGGGTACAATCACAGAGTGATGTATGAGCCCAGCTTCATTCAGCAGTTTATTTTATCTCGGCTCAAACTCCAAACAATATCGAGTTTCATGTTAACAAACGACAAAAACCCAAAAGTAAACAAATCCATTTTTTGATGACACTTTTTGTATTCCTGGTTTCAAAGAGAAGTCATCTCAATTTCTTATGGCAAACTGATCGCTGATTTTATGAGAGGATTTACAATATAAACAAATTGAGCAAATCTTGCAAATTATTTCGAAATCCTGAAATCCTGGAGCAATAATCATAACTTCAGATTTGGCACGGGAATTCACAGGATTTCCGGCAGTGGCCAAGACAGGAATAGAGGGGGAGGGGTGGGGGGGGGGATGGGGGATAAATTACCCCCCCCCCCCTACTTCCATCCCAATGGGGTGAGCATTGGGATGGCAGGTGTGTATATAGGAGCATTGGGATGGCAGGTGTGTATATAGGAGCATTGGGATGGCAGGTGTGTGTAGGAGCATTGGGATGGCAGGTTTGTATAGGAACATTGGGATGGCAGGTGTGTGTGTAGAAGCATTGGGATGGCAGGTGTGTATAAGAGCATTGGGATGGCAGGTGTGTATAGGAGCATTGTGAAGGGTAGGCCGTGTTGTGAGAGCGTGGAGATGGTATAAATAAGGTGGAAGCATTGCCATGGGAGATGTGGGAGTATTGAGACAGCGGGAGGGATAGAGCGGACAGAGCATGGGACGTTATCTTGAAGTGATCTTGAGATGATTTCGGGGTGTAGCGTCCCCGCGGCCCAGTCCTTGACCAGTCCTCCTTATTTTGCTTACACACCCCCAGGGAGCAGCCCGTAGCAGCTGTCTAACTCCCAGGTACCTATTTACTGTTAGGTGAACTCATGAACCAGGGGGAAAAAAACTCTGCTCATTTGTTTCCGCCTCCACCGGGGATCGAACCCGGGACCTCAGGACTACAAATCCGAAGCGCTGTCTACTCAGCTGTGAGGCCCCTTGAAGAGGTGAACGCAAGAGTTTTGGGAAATGGAATGATTGGTTAGCTGGGAGCATTGGGATGGGAGGAGGCGTAGATGGGAGCATTGAGCTGGGAGTAATGGGGGGTAGAAGAGACCGCTGGGTTGGCCGTGTGGGGGTGGGTTATCTTGAGGTTATCTTGAGATGATTTCGGGGCTTTTTAATGTCCCCGCGGCCCGGTCCTCGACCAGGCCTCCACCCCCAGGAAGCAGCCCGTGACAGCTGATTAACACTCAGGTACCTATTTTACTGCTAGGTAACAGGGGCATAGGGTGAAAGAAACTCTGCCCATTGTTTCTCGTCGGCGCCAAGGATCGAACCCGGGACCGCAGGATCACAAGTCCAGTGTGCTGTCCGCTCGGCCGACCGGCTCCCGTGGGGGGGGGGGGGGGTAGAGTGGATGAAAGACGGAGAATATACCATAACTAAAGCACGTAATACCTTGACAAAGAGCACGGCTTAACGCACGTGCTGTTCGCTCGTGCAAGCGCCTCTAGCAGTCAATATAATCCCTAAAAACAAACGAAATTTACTTGCACTTGTCTCTGTTAACAACAACACTATATCAAGGGATCTATATAACATAAGTCAAGGAAATCTCTCAGTGGAGTTTGCCAACAAAAAAAAAATATGTTAGCAAATCTCTTGGTTACGTCTACATCCACGAATTCTCCTCAATAATCTGGTATAGTTTCGGATTCTGCGGATAGAATTAGCTCTCCCGCAGTCTCTGATTCCGAATAGGATTAGATCCGTCGCAGCAGATGCTCCAGCAGCCCGGAACTGTGATCAGTTTTGTCAACATTGTTTTCTCTATTACCAACAGAGGAAACAGCTCCGTGAAAAGCTGAAATGTCTTGTTTTAAACTACATAATATATATAATATATATATATATATATATATATATATATATATATATATATATATATGTGTGTATATCACGAAAATAAACACGTGATTAAGAATGTGACAATGTCAGACCACGGAGGAAAAATGAAACAGGAAATTTCCTTAAGTACTTTCGTATATTAAATACATCTTCAGAAGGTCTTCTGAAGATGTATTTAATATACGAAAGTACTTAAGGAAATTTCCTGTTTCATTTTTCCTCCGTGGTCTGACATTGTCATATATATATATATATATATATATATATATATATATATATATATATATATATATATATATATGCAAATATTAACATAATACATATATATGTGTAAAAAAAATTATTACCGGTGGAAAATAGCGTATAAAAACATTTAAACTCTCTATATATAGTACCTATTAAAAGATAATTATATGCAGTATTTGTTATGGTAATTAATAAAACATAAATAACTTGGGATATATCGTGTATGCCATTCAGTAAATAGTGATTTTAAAGCTGGGATTAAAACCTGTGTGTCGAACGCCAATAAAACGACGCAGTACTGTACATCTGTACAAAAAAAAAAATAATTTAAAGTATCCCGATACGAGTCAAGGAACTTGATTACAGTTAAAAATATCAACCCATTACATTATTGCATGGATAGGGGAACTTAAATAATTTATGACGGGAGGACTCATCTGTCCCGCCTCATCAATGATGAACTACACATCACAAAGATGAGGAGATGAGGACGTTTCGGTCCGTCCTGAGCCTCGTCGTCTCATCTTCTGATGTGTGGTTAAGTCATCATATCTTCAGCCACGTTAGTGGGATTCATCGCCCTCATCAATGTTGCTGCAACATTGATGAGGGGGGGGGGGAAGATGAGTCGTTTCACTAGCTGGAGGTTGTCGTAATCTTACAAATATGTCGTAATTAGCATATTATACCTGACTGCCTGTCAAGTATATCTTAGTGTGTGTGAATGATGATCTTAGTGGAGATACGATGGGCCCGAGATCATTACTTCCTTAGCTTAGGCACCCATAAATGGGAAATGCGTTCGGAGTGTGTTAGAATATGTGTTTACAGTGTCTAGGATGTGTTGGAATGTGAGTTAGTGTGTGTAGTGTGTGTTTGAGCAAGGAGTGTGTTATGTGTTAAAGAGTGTATGTGCAAGTGAGCTTCAAAAGCGTTATAAGTGTCTTCAGAGAGTATTAGCAGTGTGTTAGCACCTGTGTCCGTAGTCTGCTAGGAGCTTATTAGCAAGGAATAAGATGCTGGCATTCGACTGGCCAGTCGACATGTTAAAATAGACCTCCATTCCCCCGGTGAAAAGTGTTTATCATCATCACTGATAACAAACTATGCATAATACAACGTCGAACTGCAGTTGACAAAATCTCTCGCGCCAAGGAGAATAAATCCTCCAATAATTCCCTGGAAGAACACCGTTTTTCTCACTTCAAGAAACGAGGTTTATCAATAAAAAAAAAGTTCACTTGCTTTCAGTAGATTATAATTTACCTCCCCCCCCCTCACTCTCTCTCTCTCTCTCTCTCTCTCTCTCTCTCTCTCTCTCTCTCTCTCTCTCTCTCTCTCTCTCTCTCTCTCTCTCTCTCTCTCTCTCTCTCTCTCTCCAGAAAACATTGAACATATCAGCAAGTCTTGGCTTATTATTGCTGTTCTGTAATTCCAGTTTATTTCTTTAGTTGAAAAAACAGGAATGCGTTTCCGGGTATTGATATTAAGCAAGCAAGCATAATAACATGTGGCTCATGTTAGCTACCTTCAGTGGCTACATTCAGTGGTTCCTCCCAGTGGTTCCTCCCAGTGGCTGCTCCTAGTGGCTCCTCCCAGGGGCTACTCCCAGGGGCTCCTCCCAGGGGCTTCCAGAGGCTCCTAGTGGCTCCTCCCAGTGGCTCCTAGTGGCTTCCAGTGGCTCCTCCCAGGGGCTCCTCCCAGTGGAAGACACCACCACCTCCACCTGGGTCATTATGAGAGTATTATCAGGCGCGCAATTTGGCGCATGTTGCCCCCTGCCATAAGCACATAATACCAAGTTAGTGCATAAAACGCTCAGTGCACTGCAGAGGGGAGAGCAGAGACTCTCTGAGACTCTTAGGGGGGTTGCAGGAGGCTGCCTGGTACTCCACAGGGAAGGGGGTGGGGAAGGGGAAACTGGAGGCTCTCTGGTACTTTAGGGGTCGTGGGAGGCTCACTGGAACTCTTGTGTTTAAGGGTGAGGGACAAGGGGAGAGGAAGGGGGTAGGGTTCTCTACTATTCAAAGAGGAGAAGAGGAGGAATAGCTGGATTAGTTCATACTCTAGGAGGGGGAAGAAGGATACCATCTGATACTCAAGGGGAGCATCAGGAGTCTTTTTGGTACTCAGGGGTGAAAGGGATCATCAATAGGTACTATGATATTAAGGAAACAAAGGAAGGGGTACACTGGACCTGAGAGAGAGAGAGAGAGAGAGAGAGAGAGAGAGAGAGAGAGAGAGAGAGAGAGAGAGAGAGAGAGAATGATCTTTCCCATCTCCCTGAAAGCTTCGTTATTTTTCTATATCAATTGACTCGCTGCAACTAACAATAATAATTATTTGCACTCCCAATCACGAATGCATTTCTCGTGAACGAGTGTAACCACCTCTTGGGCTTGGGATTAATACTTTTAGCATCCATTATACCCTCTCCGCCTCCTCGTTAGCGAGGCCGACTGATCAAAACCTTTTCCACAACCATTCGCGTACTTACGATACTGAGGGCTAACAAAACACACACACACAGGTAGATCTGCTCGTTAAGGAAGCCCACCTGATACATAGGGAATTGTGTATCTCTCTCTCGAGTCTCTGTGTGTGTCTCTCTGTATCTCTGTCTCTCTCTCTCTCTCTCTCTGTGTATGTATCTCTCTGTCTCTGTCATTCTCTCCCTTTCTGTCTCTCACCCCTCTAAGTAGTGTAGCAGGTAATATTACCGAGAGTTGATGCTGCATGCTCTTTGTGCTTTTGAATCCAGATGAAGGAACTTGTTCTAATGATGCTGTTCCAATTTTGATGTGGAAATTGTGGTACCTGTAGTTTGTATCCAGGTCTGTACCTCTTACATGGTTTCTCTGATGATTTAGATCAAATCAATTCAGGTAAATGTGTATTCAAAGACTTTAGGCTGGATAAGTTTGAGTTGAGAGCATACCAGACAAGGCTGACTTTCGTCTCATCGTGGACTTTAAGACAGTCTTGGCTTTAATAATTAACAAATTAATCACTGCTGAAGTTGGATAATTTACTTCGGTACGCGAGGACCTACTGTTTATGGGGGTAGATGTTCGAAAGTGGAATGCTCCGTACGTGGGAAATACCTCTCCAAGCTTTAAGCACCGTATGTGTCAACATTTTAGACATCTCTTGCCACACTGGTTTGACCCTTAGGCAAGTTACATCCTCTGGTGTGTGCGAGATCACTAGTGAGGAAATGGGGCCACCTTATCATTTACAGCGATTTCGCTGTTCTGTTCGCTGGACATGATCTTAGTAGCTAGAATGAGACCTTGAGCTTGAGACCTCGGAGTCATTCACTTCCTTGTTTACGCACTGTAATTACTGACCTTGTTGTATTGACGGGGGGGTGGGGGTTGAGCTTTGGCTCTTTGGTCCCGCCTCTGAACTAATATATGCCCGAAACGCTTTGCGTAATAGTGGCTTTAGGCATTGTATGTACTAGCTCTACCTATAAGTCAACCAATCTTTGTAAAAATTTATTGTATGTATGTACCTTACCTAAATAAAATATTATTATATTATTATTATTATTAATTGAAGCTGTCTTGTTGTTGCCGAGTTTTCTATTGATTTATTGTTCTTGTCTTTTATTTTATAAAAAAATTTATTTTGGTTTTTAATTAGTAGTCATTACAAGGTATTTAATACTCTAGATAATTTTGAACTGTATATTAATTTTATTATTACCTCTTGCATTGTATTTGTTCATCATATTAGCACAGATGAGCCACGACTCCAGAACATCTGTTATATTAAAATTAATTGAATATGGTTATATTTTCCATCGATATACTTTATATTACTATAAACTCTCTGACACCACCAGGATTCGAACCTGGACGGCCAAGGGTCATCGATGTTAGGGTAGTTAGTGGGGTGGCCCCCTGGCCGTCCAGGTTCGTATCCTGGTAGATTCGAAAACTTTATAGTTTGCTATAGACTTATAGTTTGTTATATATTGCTTGGTGATCATTCAAGCTTTGTCTTCTATTCATATATGAGACAATATATGTTAAAAATGGAGAAATTATGTATATTTATATATATAAATATATATAAAATACAAAAATATATAATATATTGAGGGGTGGTAGGAGAAGACAGTATGGGAGTGTACGCGGGTGCTCCACAAGGCTTCCCTGGATGCTGCATATCGTCTTCTTCGAGGTCGAGGGTCCCTGCAGACGCAACCAGAGGTGGTACCCCCTATATATATATATATATATATATATATATATATATATATTAATATATAGGTGGTAGGAGAAGATAATATTATTGTTCAGTGAGAAACCACAAGGTCTCCTCTGAATACTTTTTATTTTCTTCTCCGAGGCTATGGGTCCCCACATTGGCACCAGAGGTGGTACCCTCACAAATTATTAATATATATTAATATATATATATATATTAATATATATTAATATATATATATATATTATATATATATATATATATATATATATATATATATATATATATATATATATATATATAATATAATATAAATTAAATTGTTCTAACAGGATGAAATTAATTGTACTCGTATACAATTTACTCTAAATTAATATATTCGAAAATAATGAAATGCTTTGACAATCAACAAAGTGTACTGTAAACAAACCCAAAAAAATTAAATAAACACATCAAAATGTTGAAACGTTGTTAGACACACACCAATACTCTCACCACCACCAATCGTTGTTACAACCTGCAAATTTTCCCCATGGGCATCTTCTTGAGGTTATCTTGAGATGATTTCGGGGCTTTAGTGTCCCCGCGGCCCGGTCCTCGACCAGGCCTCCACCCCCAGGAAGCAGCCCGTGACAGCTGACTAACACCCAGGTACCTATTTTACTGCTAGGTAACAGGGGCATAGGGTGAAAGAAACTCTGCCCATTGTTTCTCGCCGGCGCCTGGGATCGAACCCAGGACCACAGGATCACAAGCCCCGCGTGCTGTCCGCTCGGCCGACCGGCTCCTTATGTGTTCAACATTCGAACAATTCATTCATCAGGTCGGGGAATATCAAATACATTTTGTTAGTGACCGTATGATGAGAAATCACGATTTATTTGTTACGTTTGAGCTTAACCAAATTGTATTTCCTATTGAGCTAAATTAATTATACAATTGCAACAGGTAGTTAATAAGGCCTCATCAACCCGTAATTAAATCGTTTGCAATGTGATGCAATGATGTGGATTGATTAATAAAGATACTGTGATATTAACGTCTGTTTTAAATTAGGAATTATAATGACGAGAGTCTCGTAAAAAAAATGCTACCTATTATCAAAATTTAAAGTACGTTAGTATTGACGTTTTCTATGGGTCGGCCTCGGTAGGTTATGAGGGTTGCTTGGGTTCATACGTATTTGTTGGGCAAAGCAGTTGCATTTTTTTGCGGAGTGGCGAAGCGTGAGAAAGGGTTGAGAAATCACCATGTGGCTCAAAGTATCATGACTGGCTTCTAAGGGCTCTTTCAGGGGCTCTTCTAAGGGCTCTTCTAAGGGTTCTTTTCTGAGTTTTACGGCTCTCTTAAGAGTTCTTCTAGGGGCTCTGCTAAGGGCTCTTCTGAGGCCCTTCTAAGGGCTATTCATTACATAAATTTTACAACTCTCTTGTGTGCTTGACAACTACTGAAGTATAATGAGAGAAAAAAAAACGACAGACAGATAGGCACAGACAGACAGACAGACAGACAGAGAGCTTCTCTACAAAAGCTGAAATATGACCTTATACACAACAGGAAACATAAACTTGCAAATGTAAGCTTAATAATTTAATCAAGAGTTAAAACTGTTGAGACTATGCCTTAGGTTCACTTAGATGATATTATGTGTTTGTGTAGTCTGTCCTAATTGTGCTTGTGAGAGTTGAGGTTTGGTCTCTATGGTTCAACTTTTGAGCTGTCACACAACTGGTTTGCCGGTTCCTGAGCCTATTGGTCTCCTGTCATATTTACATGTGAAAGAGTGTGTGTGTATACTCGCCTATTTGGGCTTGAGGGGGTTGAGCTCTGGCTGTTTGGTCCCGCCTCTCGATTGTCAATCAACTGGTGTACAGGTTAATAAGCCTATTGGGCACTATCATATTTAATAGTCTCCGTGGTGTAGTGGTAAGACACTCGCCTGGCGTTCCGCGAGCGCTGTGTCATGGGTTCGTATCCTGGCCGGAGAGGATTTACTGGGCGCAATTCCTTAACTGTAGCCTCTGTTTAACGCAACAGTAAAATGTGTACTTGGATGAAAAAACGATTCTTCGCGGCAGGGGATCGTATTCCAGGGACCATAGGATTAAGGACTTGCCCGAAACGCTACGCGTACTAGTGGCTCTACAAGAATGTAACAACTCTTCTATATATCTCAAAAAAAAAAAAAAAAAAAAAAAAAAAAAAAAAAAAAAAAAAAAAAAAAAAAAAAAAAAATATTTACACTTGAAACTGTATAATTGTTACACACACACACACACAGTTTGTGTGTGTGTGTGTGTGTGTGTGTGTGTGTGTGTGTGTGTGTGTGTACTCACCTAGTAGTGCTTGCGGAGGTTGAGCTTTGGTTCCTCCTCACACCTGTCAATCAACTGGTGTACAGAGTCGGAAGCCTACTGAGCTAAATCAAATCTACATTTGAAACTGTGTATGGAGTCAGCCTCCACCACATCACTGCTTAATGCATTCCACTTGTTAACTATTCTGACACTGAAAAAAAATAGTCTCTGTGGGTCATTTGGGTACTAAGTTTACACCTGTGTCCCCTTGTTCGTGTTCCACCCGTGCTAAATAGTTTGTCTTTGTCCACCCTGTCAATTCCCCTGAGAATTATGAAGGTGGTGATCATGTCTCCCCTTACTCTTTTGTTTTCCAAGGACGTGAGGTTTAGTTCCATTAGCCTTTCCTCAAAGCTCAGACCTCTCAGTTCTGGGACTAGTCTGGTAGCATACTTCTGAATCTTCTCTAACTTTGTCTTGTATTTAACTAGGTATGGACTCCAGGCTGGAGCTGCATACTCCAGGATTGGTCTGACATAAGTGGTATTCAACGTCCTGAACGATTCCTTACACAAGTTCAAAAGACAGTTCTTATGTTGGCCAATCTAGCATATGCCTCTGATATCTTTTTGATGTGGGCTTGTGTGTGTGTGTGTGTGTACGTATGTGTATGTATTGATGCTGAATGAAGGTGAAGGTGTTAACTCATTTGCATACATTATACATATCCAACGCATGTATACTATGAAAACCTCGTCAAAGAGCTATTTTATACAATCATACGATCGTTAAAGCATTTCTCTTATAGATCAGAGACGGAGTATTGGAGCAGCATCGTCTTAAATGCGACGTAAATCAGTGCAACAGATGAAAGGTTAAAGGGCCGCACTTGCCTGATTAAACTTTAAGAATTTGTCTGTGGTTTCCCCCTCTCGTTCTGTTTGTCTCTGTCAACCTCTTTTTCGACTCTGGTCTCTCACTGTGTTTCTTTCACTCTCTCTCTCTCTCTCTCTCTCTCTCTCTCTCTCTCTCTCTCTCTCTCTCTCTCTCTCTCTCTCTCTCTCTCTCTCTCTCTCTCTCTCACCCCCTCCTCATGGGCAGTGTAAGACACTCTCTCCACACAGACACACACACACACACATTTAACATTCAGATGAGCATCAAATCTCAATACACTCAAGTCATCCAAACGGCTTTAAGAGGATCGTGGAAGGGAAGGTAAACGGTATACCGTCTGTGTAATACGTCGTATGGAAGGCTCAGAATCCTAATCCCTGTATCCCCCCTACACCCCTACCCCCCTACCCCCCCTACCCCCCCCCTCCCACCCCCCGGGACGAAGTGGAGTAGTTGGAGAAGAGTGGAGGAATAAGAGGCTCTAGGGAAGAGGTGGAGAAGAGGTGCCAATCAGAGTGACTGAATGCGTGCAATTAAATTGTGAAATATTAGTATTTTTATTTGTAGTCTCGTGTGAAAGAGAGGTGAGACGTAGGGCGTGGTTATTATGAGGGTGAAACGTTAAGCCAGGATGACTCTGTAGCACTTGGAAGAGATGTGAGGACAAGATGGGGGAGGGGGGGAGGGGGAGGCATGGTGCCCAGCCACTTGGACCGTCGGGGATCGAACGCAGACTTGCTGTGTAAAATTTTCCAGTGAACAAAACGTAAAATTCATTTATTGACCGATAAATATTCCTTTTAGTATTTATTCGTCCTAAGAAGGTAAAATAGTAAGCGAAACGGATTAGAACGAACGGTACACAGTTGAATGAGTGACGGTACACAGTTGAATGAGTGACGGTACACAGTTGAGTGAGTGACGGTACACAGTTGAATGAGTGACGGTACACAGTTGAGTGAGTGACGGTACACAGTTGAATGAGTGACGGTACACAGTTGAGTGAGTGACGGTACACAGTTGAGTGAGTGACGGTACACAGTTGAGTGAGTGACGGTACACAGTTGAGTGAGTGACGGTACACAGTTGAGTGAGTGACGGTACACAGTTGAGTGTAAGACGGTACACAGTTGAGTGAGTGACGGTACACAGTTGAGTGTAAGACGGTACACAGTTGAGTGTAAGACGGTACACAGTTGAATGAGTACGTTTTTCTGGGATATATCCTGTTTCAAGCGCTTTATTGAAAATTTTAGATAATGGATAACAAAGTATTTCAACACCTTCAGCAGCTATCGTGAGGCTCTGTTTTGGCTTCAGTGATTTGGTCACATTTAGTTCCCCAGGTGTTATCTTACCTCTTCTATAGTATCATTGTAGAAGATATAGTATCTGCTATAGTATCATTGTAGTGACTACAATGTTGGTGATGGTTGAAGTAGTGGTGTGGGGTTTAGTGGAGAAGATTGTTGGGGTTGGAGGGGGTGTGGGGGTGGAGAGAGGGGGGGGGGGGGGATTGTGGTGATTGTGGTATTGTGAGTGGTGGCAATATTCCATCTATTAGTGTCCTTTTCATGAACGATTATTGGCGAAATTGTCATTGTATAACAAGTGAAGTCTCGGCCAATACATTGTGTGTGTGTATTGACCGCATATAAATAGTCAATCTAAGTTCATTACTGTGTCAAACTGTTTGTCATTTCTATAATATTTGCAACACATTGCATAAGTGATGTATTTGCAACAGCAGCTATGAGTGATGTAGAAGTATTAAGGCAGACTGACGCCCTAGTTCCGTGTCTTGCTATAAACATTTATGTGATCAATTGCAAGATAAGTATAATGCAAATATTGAACCAAATGTTGTGCACTAAGTATTGAAACTATTGTACGTAGACTAGTCTGATTAAGAAAAAAAAGCGAGTGAGGCTTCACAGAGAACGACAAGGTGATGTGTGAAGGGCTTCGTGAAAGTCTCCAAGCAGTCATCACCTTGGAGCTTGATCGCCCCAGGAACCAAGAAGCACTTGCTGCGCCTCAACATGGCTGAGTGAAATTGTCGTGACCTCTGGAGAAGTCATAAAGCGACTGGAGAACGGTCGTAGAAAAGAATGAGGTCTCACGATTGATTTTAAGGAAAGCATCACAAATACTGCAAATTTTTACAATTCATCGCAGCAAAAGGAAGACTTGCCACGGGTATGGAGAAAGCAGTTGATGCTGCCTCTGTGCACGAGAGAGCAAGAACCACAGACTAGTGGCTTTCACAAAGATTCACTACAAGGTTCCTCTCAATAGACTAATCAGGAGGAAAATCACAAAACGTTGAGAGAAATTTGGATTTTTGTCACTAGACATTTTCTTGGATTCATGGAAGGAACATCTTGCCTGACAAACCTCCTAGACTTCTCGCTTAAACACCAGTTATAAAACAGGAAAGGGAGATGGGAGGCACAGACTACGCCATCTTTGTCTTCCTAAACTGTCAGAAGGTATTTGACACAGACTCACACAGATGACTAGTATTCCAGTTCGAGAGGAAAGCTGAAATAACTGGGAAAGTACTCGGGGTAAAGACATATCTGAGGGGAAACAGGGTCATAGTGAGAGGAGAAAGGTCAGAGTGAAGAGAGAGAGATCACAAGCGAGGTGGAACCACAAAATTTAGTGATAACTTCAGTGATTGTGTCTGATACACCTCAATGATCCGACAAGGGAGAATCTCCTGCATATCTGTATTTACAAGCGATGAAACATAAGTTAGGAGAGTTAGGACAGAGGAAGACTGTAAGAGAACGTAAGATGATATAGACTGAGCATCCTTTCAGAGATGGTCTGAAAAGTGGCTACTACAATGTAACTGATGGATGCAAAGTGATGAAGGGTGAACACTTTCCCACCTCAGAGCAGGATATGATCAAGGGGTCGACATAACTCCAACTCTGATGCTAGAGACACACTTTAGCGTAAATTAGCGTCTGCAGCGTATGCAAATTAGACAAGTATCTGAATAGTATTCAGAAACTAGATGAGGAAGCACTTAAAATTCTGCATTAAATCTGTTATTAAATTTATTATCAATCATGCAGCCTCTGAATGGAATTCCTACTTAAAGAAACACAAACTAAATCTTTAAAAAGTGCAGAGATATTAAAGTAGCTGGTCCTGGAATGGAGAGGAATGAGCATTACCAGCCTCGGGTAACTGTGTGTCATTGGGTTGGAGCAGGGACATGATAGCAACGTATAAGATACTAAGGAGACTCGAAAAAGTGGGGGAAATCGATGAAAACTCAAAGATGTCACAGACAACAGGAAGCTTTCCTATAGTGCAAAAGTTGTCAATAAAAGAATGGGTTAAAGGAAGATGTCGCTGAAGCAGCATCCTACACAGCTTCAGTAGTAAATGTGTTAGTCCTTGGACGAGGAGGCAATGCATTAACTAACTGATAGCTTGAACAATGAAGTCTAAGAGCTTCTGTGAAGTTCAAGACTTGAAGCACCTCTTGGATGAGTACATCAGGGTAGTATTCACACACACACACACACACCTGGGGCCTTATGGGGCCTCGTAGCCTGGTGGATAGCACGCAGGACTCGTAATTCTGTGGCGCGGGCTCGATTCCCGCACGAGACAGAAACAAATGGGCAAAGTTTCTTTCACCCTAAGTGCCCCTGTTACCTAGCAGTAAATAGGTACCTGGGAGTTAGTCAGCTGTAACGGGCTGCTTCCTGGGGTGTGTGTGTGTGGTGTGGGGAAAAAAAAAAAAAAAAAAGTAGTTAGTAAACAGTTGATTGACAGTTGAGAGGCGGGCCGAAAGAGCAAAGCTCAACCCCCGCAAAACACAACTAGTAAACACACCTCGGGGCCTCGCGGCTGAGTGGACAGCGTTCTCAGGGGATCGAAGTTCTAAAGGCCAGCGTTCGATCCCGGCGGAGGCGGAAACAAATGGGCAGAATTTCTTTCACTCTGGTGCCCCTATTCACCTAGCAGTAAATAAATAAATAGGAGTTAGACAGCTGCTACGGGCTTCGTCCCGTGTGTGTGTGTGTGTGTGTGTGTGAAAAAAATTAATAGTTATTAACAGTTGATTGACATTGGAGAAGCGGGCCGAAAGAGCATAGCTCAACCCCCGCAAGCACAACTAGGTAAATACAACTAGGTGAATGCACAAACATCCCTCCCCCCCCCCCCACACACACACAAACACCTACATGTCTCAGGCACTTCGTTAAATGAGAGTGCTTGTGTCACTACAAGGTGAGGGGGGGGGGGGTCGGAAGACCTGGGGCGCCCCCCCCCCCCTGTGTGTGCGAGATGTTCCTGTTGTCACTGTAATGTTTGACAGGGGGAAGGGTACAGCACCACTGTAACTTGCGCTGGGTAAAGAATTGAATGACTGTGACTTTTACTGGGAAAATAGCATGACTGTGCTATTGACTGGGTAAAGAAAAACACGACTGATTGATTGGAGAAGAGTACAGCATGATTGTAACTTTGACTGGAAAAAAACTGCATAACTAAATGCAGGCGATGAATCACAATAACGTGGCTGTAGTATGTTGACCAGACCACACACTAGAAGTTGAAGGGACGACGACGTTTCGGTCCGTCCTGGACCATTCTCAAGTCGATTGTCGATTCTCACAATCGACTTGAGAATGCATAACTGCATCTTTAACAGGGGAATAGTACAGCAATATTGACATAGCGCTACAGTTGTGCTGTACTCTTACTGACAGAGTAAGGATACAAGCATAATCTGAACTATAATCAGTAAGTTGTATTTTACAAATCTTAACACCACGTGATCACTTCATGTTAAAAGAGTCTTTATAAAAATACAAATAAATACATATGCTTGAATAAATAGGTGTAATAACTCAAATTTAAAGAGTTATAATTATAAATTGTAATCATTAACATAGGTGGTTACAGGAGCAGACGATTTCTGTCCTGTTAACAGGCTGAGAGCTTGCCCTAACCCCCCCCCCAACCCCACTAGCTTAGGGTAGGCCATTCCCCCTACTGCATGTCCCTGGAACACGATCTATCAATAGTTGAGGAACCAGGTACCCAATTGCTGCTGCTTGATGTATAGAACCACGGAACAACACTTTTCAAAATGCATCACATGACACTATTACAATGTATAAACAGAAACAGAAACATGATTACAATAACATTATTTGTAAACTAAATTAATTAACAAGGGTATACCTCTAAACCGAAGAATACCTTTAAACCTAGAGGTATACTTCGCTTCTTGGTGTATATATATATACTGAGAGTTTACGTTAGTCCTGAAGTATGTTCAGGAGTAAACTAAAAAAAGTATATTTAATGACTTTACCAGTGCCCGGGGGAGGGGGGAGGACAGCAAGGGTCGAGCAGTTCAAATGCTCCTAACTAGTTGTAACAGTGAGGGGGGGGGGGGGGGGGATACTGGTCAGTTTACACCAGCTCTGGCCAGTTATGCGTATTTAGGGCCAATTAAGGATATCCAGTTCTACTCAAGGGTACCTGGGACGAGCCAAGGGTACCCAGGACGAGCCAAGGGTACCTGGGACGAGCCAAGGGTACCCAGGACGAGCCAAGGGTACCTGGGACGAGCCAAGGGTACCCAGGACGAGCCAAGGGTACCCAAGACGAGCCAAGGGGTACCCAGGACGAGCCAAGGTTACCCAGGACGAGTCAAAAGGGTATCCAAGCCAGAGTCAAGGGTTTACAAGACCAGCCACGAGTGCCCAGGGCCTGATCACGGTGAGTGTGTACAAGAAACTAATGAAGAGCTATAGACCGAGACGTCCACCGGAGGACCGTGTTCGCATAGGACCGTATAGGTCCTTATAGTATAGGTCCGGATAGTATAGTATAGGTCCTATACGGACCGTATAGGTTCGTATAGGACCGCTTAGGACCGTATTATGGCGCCGGTGGAGAACATTGATGGCTTCAGAGGGGTCGTTGTCAGACCCTGAGCGAGGCGTGCTCGCTACACCAGTACCCCCATGAACAAAGTCCTCATAAACAATGGCCGAAAGTCCATTCCATGCGCCCGCCAGACACCCGCTGTTGATGATTGAAAAGCGGTTTATACACACGACTCGCAACTGTTCGAACTCTTTCGGAACAAGAAGCTGACGACTTCTTGTGAGCCGTCAGCACTGTTCTGGTGGTACAGTGAGCCGTCAGCACTGTTGTGGTGATACAGTGAACCATCAGCACTGTTCTGGTGTTACAGTGAGCCGTCAGCACTGTTGTGGTGATACAGTGAACCATCAGCACTGTTCTGGTGTTACAGTGAACCATCAGCACTGTTCTGGTGGTACAGTGAGCCGGAAACACTGTTCTGGTGGTACAGTGAGCCGGAAACACTGTTCTAGTGGTACAGCTAAAGGCAATATATAGAAAATGGCTTCAAGCCAGTAAACAATATATTAACTTATTTCAATTAATACCTTCTTTACCCTTAATCAGCATGTAAAAATAACATCTTGTGAAAATTGTAAATAAGTTAATATTTTGATAAAAATCACAGAACTTGCAAGGTTTTTCGGAAGGTTTTAGAGAAGGTTAAAGCATTTTTACTAAGTAAAATATATATATATATATATATATTTTTTCAAACCCACTTATCAGATCGACTTGTCTGTATGCTGTTTAAGACTATTGAATTAATGGATATAATATTCAAATAATTGTATGTATTCCTTTCATTACTGTAATGCAAGTTATTACAGCACATGCAATTTAGTTTAAACTATGGGATATGTAATATTTTGTCTACCATTAAAATAATGGGCGTATATCCAGAGGGGGAACCTTAGTAGCTTAAAGGAGACCTCTAGTTCATTATATTCACACACACACACACACACACACACACACACACACACACACACACACACACACACACACACACACACACACACACACACACATATCCCGAGAAATTTTGATATCTGCATAACTAGTCCGTCATGAATAAATCCATATATGATTTTTTCCTGAGAGATTGAGGGTCTCTTGAAACCAGACGACGACCGCAGCCACCACCATCCCTACCATCAATACTCCTACAACCACTACCCCTACAACCACTACTCCTACAACCACTACCCTTACGACCACTACCCCTACAACCACTACCCCTACAACCACTACCCCTACGAACCACTACCCCTACGACCACTACCCCTACAACCACTACTCCTACAACCACTACCCCTACGAACCACTACCCCTACGACCACTACCCCTACGACCACTACCCCTACGACCACTTACCTCTCACAAATTCTTTATTAATCCGATGAACACAGTTGAGAATGAATCTCTCGGTGTCATTAGTGACGTTATTAAGAGTGAGGTAATAAAGCCCTTGACCCGGGGAGTCAGAGGGAGTGAAATGAATGCATATCAAGAGCACCTCAAGGGCCACGTGGCCGGACGTGGGCACGTGGCCGGACGTAGGCACGTAGTTGGACGGGCACACACCGGTTGACGGAGAGGTGTGTCTGACGGTGTATGGCAGTATTTCACTCTGGGAACGAAGATAAACCGTTTCAGTTTTTGCTGACTACCAAGTCACTGGAAGCTGGGGAACTACCTGAAAGTTAGACGATGGCGAACGTTGTACCAACATAGACAAAAATTAAGGTATATTAGCTGGCTTTCAACTGCAGGGCCAGTGTGCCTTACACGCAAGTTGGCGGGAAAGACAGGAAATAAATTAGAGCACTTTGGAAGGCTGTCCTTAATATCTTAAGACAAACATGGGCTAAAGGATGACAAGCAGTAACTGATTGAAAACGTGCTTATGTGGAACAGGCCTGAGTGACAAGGAGGGAGTTACAGTGGTTAAGACAGTGTCTTAATGACGAATGATAGTGAGGCGAGAGTTCTCAAAATAGTGAGACTTCAGCTGCGTAGTTCCACAATACGTCACTATCAACACATAATTTATTCCTGATGTTTTTTTTTCTGATGTTCTGATTTATTTCAGCACATAATTTATTTCTAAATTGCCTCAGCACATAATTTATTTCTAAATTGCCTCCTAGAGGATAATCTCTCTCTCTCTAGCAATGTTATTGTCACATAATACAAGATAACTACAGAACTATAGATTCATGGAAAATACAGGAAGACTTCGGCATATTAAAATAACAAGTGGTTGCCAGAGTTTAACTGCAATAAGTGCAAGCTAATGAAAAAGCATGTTGGAAATTACACACACACACACGTTCACAGATTGCTCGACACTGGCCAGAGTATGAGAGATCGTGAGTGTATATCAGAGTTGTGCAAAAATTTGAGAAATTATGCGAAAACAAATTGACACACCAAACACACATTGTTGCAAAAAAATCCTTTACGAGCATGTAAATTGTTGTGATAATTATGAAAATAATTATAAAATAATTACCTTAATAACTACTTCGTGCACAAATGAAGATTGCATTTTTTGCCACCTAAAATCACGGGAAAAATCAAGCAAAATTTTAAGAAAGTTTGGGGAAAAAACTTTTTTTTTAAGAAAGAAAACTTGGGGAAAATTAAAACAAAACATTAGGGGAAAAAAATCACGCGAGAAAAAAAACCCCGACTGATCAATAAACTCACAAGACGCAGCAACCGGGTTTACCTAATACATATACTATTATGTGTATAATTCCTAACGCAAATATGCTTTACGCAAATATACAAAGTGGGAAAAATATGCTTAAAATATAATTACGCAAAAAGCATTTAGCAAAAAGCAAAAAAATTACGCATTTGCTCTCATCTGATTTTTCTCATTCACTCTAATTGCTGTTTGGCTTGTATTTTTGTATGTGGTGTGACCCTGGTCGGCCGAGCGGACAGCACGCTGGACTTGTGATCCTGTGGTCCTGGGTTCGATCCCAGGCGCCGGCGAGAAACAATGGGCAGAGTTTCTTTCACCCTATGCCCCTGTTACCTAGCAGTAAAATAGGTACCTGGGTGTTAGTCAGCTGTCACGGGCTGCTTCCTGGGGGTGGAGGTCTGGTCGAGGACCGAGCCACGGGGACACTAAAAAGCCCCGAAATCATCTCAAAATAACCTCAAGATAACCTGACCCTCTGCAAGGTGGTAAGGGCTTCCTAGTTTACCATTGCAAGAAGGGCAAAGGCAACTTGATTTACTATTGCAGAGATAGTATGCGGTTCCTGGTTTACCTTTGCAGGGATCATCTTGAGGTTATCTTGAGATGATTTAGGGGCTTAGTGTCCCCGCGACCCGGTCCTCGACCAGGCCTCCACTTCCCTGGAAGCAGCCCGTAGCAGCTGTCTAACTCCCAGATACCTATTTACTGCTAGGTAACAGGGGGCATCAGGGTAAAAGAAACATTTTTTCCCATTTGTCTCCGCCTCCACCGGGGATCGAACCCGGAATCTCAGGACTACGAATCCGAAGCGCTGTCCACCCAGCTGTCAGGGATAGTAAACGATTCCTAGTTTTCCTTTGCAGAGAGAGCAGGTGCTTCCTGCTTTACTATAGCACACATTTCCGCTATCCAAGTTTACTTTTGGCTATCCTCTTCTCATGATTTGCTTACTTTACTCGGGATTTTTTTTTTCTGTTAACCTAAGATTTATTTTCCCAAACCTACAATAGTTTTCCCTAAATACATTGTTTATCATTGCTAAAATTCCCCCCCCCCCCCCTTAAAGATGTTTTCCAAAATATTTCACAACATTTGTCTTCTCTCACTTTCGATATATATATATATATATATATATATATATATATATATATATATATATATATATATATATATATATATATATATATGCGAACAAGCCTGAATGGTCCCCAGGACAATATGCAACTGAAAACTCACACCCCAGAAGTGACACCCCAGCCCGTGACAGCTGACTAACACCCAGGTACCTATTTTACTGCTAGGTAACAGGGGCATAGGGTGAAAGAAACTCTGCCCATTGTTTCTCGCCGGCGCCTGGGTTCGAACCCAGGACCAAAGGATCACAAGTCCTGGGAGTATGGGTTCGAGTCACTTCTGGGGTGTGAGTTTCAGTTATATATATATATATATATATATATATATATATATATATATATATATATATATATATATATATATATATAATATGTTGAATAAATTATTATTGTTACATGAAGGAAGCGAGACGCCCTTGGAAGACTTCACAGGGTTCCTTAATAACCCAATTACTCAAGGGAGTGGTCATTTTTGACGTGATTTATGCGCGACAAAATCAATTTTAGACCCTCAGTGTTGTGACGTCATGCGAGTTAGTATACCCCCGGGGGACGTAAACTGGCAGGTGACTGGTATACTCCTTGACATAAACAAAGAGTATACCCTGGAGCTATTAAAGTGGTCGTAAGAGCACATGCTTGCCTGATACTAGTGGCTAGTCACAGCACGATGAGGCTGACAAGGGACGGATACATTACCACGCAAGTTTTCTCAGTATAGGGGCTTTCTCCCTCAGTATAGGGGCTTTCACCCTCAGTATAGGGGCTTTCTCCCTCATTTCCTCACCAACATCTTCAATAGAGCTTATGGGCTTTCTCTCTCCGTCACAACCTCACCAGCGGACGTCCTCTCCTCCCTCAGTCTCCACCAACAAGACGCCAGCAACCAGGGGGGTAGTCCCTAAGACTCATATCTCTCTCTCACCAACATTGACGCTTCCTCATCACCCTTCCCCTTCTCTCCACCGTGCTAGGCTCCCTCACCGCACCAGAGGACTCCGTGCTGGCTTCCCTCCGATACTCCTAATCCCAGCTAATCAATATATCCGGATAGTAATGTCCCAAAATGTGGGTGTTTCGCTAATGGAAGGTATCCGGTTAAGCCGGCCACGTCGTATTCACTCGTGGGTCTTGCAAGGGAAGTTGAATTAGTGGATTGTTGCATGTAAGATGGAAAACAGCTTTTAAACAAGGCTGTAGGGGAACAGGCAATTAATATATATATAAATAAATATATATATATATATATATATATATATATATATATATATATATATATATATATATATATATATATATATATATATACACATATATATATATTGTTGATCTTATAGTATAAGCTTCCTATATTTCTATTTTCTTAATCTCAGGATTGAGAAGAACAATCAAGTTACCGAAATTTATGGTAAAGAAACGCTGATAATTATTTAAGGGTTTATTTCCTACAACGATTCGTTCCACTCTGGAACATCTTCAGGTAAGGAATGAATACACAAGCTGCAAATATATCTTAAATACACACATGGAAGAGGTGAAGCTGTTTCGGGTAGAGGGAAGAAATCAAACATAACAGAAGAAATAGGGGAAAAATGGGGAATAATGCCAGTTGAACATAATGGGGGAAGATGGTGGACGGGTAGAGACTTCGGTTGATATGTCGTGCTGGGGTTTGTTACCCCCAAAAAAATTCGTCTAGTAATAATGGTTGTGTAGTGTAGATGGTTACAGTGTTGAAGATGGCTTGTAGTGATGGCGGGGTGTAAAGTCTGTGTTTACCCCCCCACACCCCCACCCCACACCCGAGGAACGCTGGGCACTCCTCGGTGTAGTGGCAGTAAGGGAAGAGAGGGGTAAGGGATAAGAGACCCGGGCGCAGCCGGTTACCGCTCCTAGTGTGTGTGTGTGTGTGTGTGTGTGTGTGTGTGTGTGTGTGTGTGTGTGTGTGTGTGTGTGTGTCGGTTGGCTTGTGAATATTTAGGTCTTGCTACAGCATATCTTTCATGTATTTTTAAATCTTTATATTAATAGATACAATTGCTTCTTTAGTGTTTCAGAAAATAACAGAAACAATACAATGGCTGAAATCTCTCAACTTCTCAGCGATATACAAGAAATACTTCCCAATTTTTCTCTCAATCTTATCTCTCTTTCTCTATATCTTTTCCACGTACCTTTATCTCTCTCTTTCACTGTTTCGCTCTCTCTCTCTCTTTCACTGTTTCGCTCTCTCTCTCTTTCACTGTTTCGCTCTCTCTCTCTCTCTCTCTCTCTCTCTCTCTCTCTCTCTCTCTCTCTCTCTCTCTCTCTCTCTCTCTCTCTCTCTCTCTCACAGGCACACAGGTTACAAGTCCAGTGGTTCCTTGCCTCAGTGACCCTCACCGTTCCGTTCCCTGCACCTGCTTGCAGGCTGTGTGTGGCACCCAGCATTCCTGCTTTTTTTTTTAAGGACCAGTTGCAAAAGGACACGGCATAAAGGCTCGGACAAGCGAAGCATAATAACCATGGTATGAAAGGCACGCAGTTGCTCCATAAAATTGATCTGGACGTTGACTCCCACATCTGGGGTCCGACAGGAGAATGGGGCCGGAAAATGGGGCGCTGGAGAAAGGACTGGAATGCGTGTGAACTTCGGTGTTTGTGTGTGGGGGGGGGAGGTGGGTAGGAGTGGGTTGGTCCGTTGGTGGGTAGGTGGGTGCGTGGGTGGGTTAGTTTGTTGACGAAACTCATGGCCAACTGCTCATTAATCGAGGCATTAAACGTTTTGTTTATGAATGGAGCGCTTGACACACGACTCTCCACTGATTACGTTCGAACTTTTCGAACAGAGCGGCAATCTCTTCTTGTATTCGAATCGCACGTGTGTGCGTGTATGTGTATGTGTGTGTGTGTGTGTGTGTGTGTGTGTGTGTGTGTGTGTGTGTGTGTGTGTGTGTGTGTGTGTGTGTGTGAGATAGTATTACAATCCAAATCACACATTACAGTGTCACAAATCCTGACTCAGAATCCGTTTATTTTTGTATTCGACTTCGAAAAAAACTGGCAAATTTGGCAGCCGTTGGTCTCCCACAGAAGAGAGCAGCCGGAGCCCCACCACATAATAGGTGAAGTTGACCACCTTGTCTTCCCTCAGAGCAGGGGACGTGGAGCCCCTTGGCGACAACTGCTGCCCCCTTATACCCCTGAAGGGGAATAGTAAAGGGGTGATAGTCATTACCATCCAATTTGGGGACTAAGCGGTAGACGCAGGTGAGCAGACAACCCAATTGGCGCTCGTGACTGCCGTCTCCTTGTCCCTGGCATTCATAGTGTGCCCCCTGTCAATCATTGCATCGCTATGTTCGTGTCCGTGTGTGTTTGATTTGTGTGTGTGTGTGTGTGTGCATGTGTGTGTGTGTGTGTGTGTGTGTGTGTCTGTGTGTGTACGTGTGTGTACGTGTGTGCATGTGTGTGTGTGTGTGTGTGTGTGTGTGTGTGTGTGTGTGTGTGTGTGTGTGTGTGTGTGTGTGTGTGTGTGTGTGTGCATGTGTGTGTGCATGTGTGTGTGTGTGTACATGTGTGTGTGTGTACATGTGTGTGTGTGTGTGTGTGTACGTGTGTGTACTCACCTATTTGTACTCGCCTAGTTGTGCTTGCGGGGGGGGGGGGGGGCGTTGAACTACTTTTGAAAGTAACCATTTTCTAGGCCATTCCTCCAATTCGTTCAGATCGTCCTGTAGTCTGCGTCTATCTTAACCTGTCTGGATTCTTCTCATAATTTTTGCATTATTATGAAAATAATCACGCAAACATTGAAAGGAATGAGGGCCCTCTGGAAGCTCGTTTACATATATCAGAAACAGGATGGGGTCCAAGTACAGAGTCCTGTGGGTCTTCGCTGGTGACATCTCGCCATTCTGATGTCTCCCCCGTCACAGTTACTCGCTTTTTCCTGTTGACTGATGAAGATTAAGCCACCCAAGAGGTGGCACGGGCATGAATAGCCCGTAATTTTCTGTTGCTTCCTTATCCACTGAAGCACCTTAATGCAATCCGTATAGATTTACCTAAACATGACCCGGGATTAATTCAAGGGGGCGCCTCCCTTCCCCCTGTTGAAAATGCTTGCGTTAAACCATATTAAAGTGACATTAAATAAGGGATATCTGGCAGGCATTACTCCATCTACTAGCTTATTTTGTCTAGAAGAGGCACACCCGTATTAGCAGGTTGGGAGAAACACCTCAGGCAGGTACCCCTACACAGGCAGGCGATGAGTCACAATAACGTGGTTGAAGTATGTTGACCAGACCACACACTAGAAGTTGAAGGGACGACGGCGTTTCGGTCCGTCCTGGACCATTCTCACAATCGACTTGAGAATGGTCCAGGACGGACCGAAACGTCGTCGTCCCTTCAACTTCTAGTGTGTGGTCTGGTCAACATACACCTACACAAGCACCCGAGGAAGGTATACACCCACATACCCACACACACCTGAGAGAAGTACACCCACACACACACACATACCTGAAATAGGTACACCCACACATGAAATATTTCCACAATAACGTGGGAGTATTAATGGCATCTGTGATTGAAATGATAACATTCAAATGAAATATATTTTCCCCTGAAGGATGATGGACATTGATCCATGCAACTGTTGGGCAACAGATACTGAAGGCCAGATGCAGGATAATGCAACCGAGTCTAGTAAGCTCATCTTGAATTAGAACATTTGTGAATATTAAAATGTGAAGAACATTTATGAAGAATTCAAATCGAAGAACATTTTTGTTTCCTCAGTGATTGATTGACATGACACAGGGGTGACAAGTGTCATACCTGGTCAACACAGAATACCAGTCACCCTTAATTGGCACCATTAAGGTGCCAATTAAGGTGTAGGGTGACTGTAGAGACGACCTTAGAGTGACACGGTCATTAGCCTAGTGGAACTTATTGTAATTTGTTTAACGAGTATTCATCGCTTAACGAAATGCTTAAAGAGCCCTTGGATATCCAATGCCAGTAATGTTTACCAGTTTTGCTCAATTAACGTGTTTATGGAAGTGCTAAGGTACGGTATGCATCTTGAGGCTGGGATATGAGGACAAGGAGCTGGGATATGAGGACAATGAGATGGGATATGAGGACAAGGAGCTGGAAGATGAGGACAAGGGGCTGGGATAAGAGGACAAGGGGCTGGGATATGAAAACAAGGGGCTGGGATATGAGAACAAGGAGCTGGGATATGAAGACAATGGAATGGGATATGAGAACGAGGAGTTGTGATATGAGGACAAGGAACTGGACACCCAGCCACGGTGCCCAACTACTTGGACTGTCGAAGTGCTAAGGTGAGGTAATTTGACACACATAAAGCAACCAATTAGTACAGCAGATTCGAATCCACAATCCTTAGTTTCACTTAGGATTACAGGGGGGGGGGGGGAGGGGACGTCGTTACAGCAATACATTATAGCAATAGCAACTACAGAACTATGTATAATTGCTGAGCGCCGCTTCAAGACAATGCATACTGGTTGTAGCGGAGCTGTATGTCTATGTATACTAGGTGGGGGGCACAATTACAGGATACATGCTACTTCGAGAAGTGTCTGCGATGTTTTGTAACCGTTACAAAACGATGTATACTCGCTCTGGAAGCAGCATGACTATGTATAAAAGGTGCTTCGTGGCCATGTATACTGTGTGTATGTATGACGTTGTATGACCACGGCAAAAAGCAGGAAGAGTTTCACCGACAATCACAGCATCAGAAAGATACATATTATCATCTCACGGAATCTCTGACACTTTTTTTAATATTTGATTCTATCATTTCTCGATGAAAATAACTGCTCCTTGAACGGATTGCTCATAACTCCGTAGGTTATGATTCATTGCTACTGTGACCAATCAGTAAGTTGTGGGTCCTTGTGGCTTCTAAGACACCTTGGTAGAGGCTTACTATGGCCAGAGATCAGGCCGGAATTCCTAGCTAAGCCTCATCGCAGTAACTGCAGTCAAAATAAAGAGGTAATTACAATATATTTCGTCTGAGTCTGACAACTGTTTTTAGAATGGATTTCGCGTGGGCGACGGAGTTGGAAGGAGGAGGGAGGGGAACAGAAGAGGAAGGAAGAGGTGGAAGAGGAGGAGGATCAGAGGGGGGGGGGGAAGGAAGAAGGGTAGGAGGAGGAGGGGGAAGAATAGAAGCACGACTCATTTTGTGAATTCAGTAGCGTCAGTGGAGCTCTGTAATTTAGCGTACTAAATTGAAGCGCTGCTACCAGCCTATGATTAAACGCTGTATAAGGCAGGAGCCTCAGAGAGGTAGCAACCATGCACTCTCTCTCGAGGCGATTATTCATTCACTGCTCGAGCTGGTCCCGGTCCTCATATCCCAGCTACTTGTGTTCATATCCCAGCTACGTGTCCTCATATCCTATCTGCTTGTCCTCATATCCCAGCTACTTGTGCTCATATCCCAGCTACGTGTCCTCATATCCTATCTGCTTGTCCTCATATCCCAGCTACTTGTGCTCATATCCCAGCTACGTGTCCTCATAACCTATCTGCTTGTCCTCATATCCCAGCTACTTGTGCTCATATCCCAGCTACGTGTCCTCGTAACCTATCTGCTTGTCCTCATATCCCAGCTCCCTGTGATCATATCCCAGCTACGTGTCCTCATATCCTATCTACTTGTCCTCATATCCCACCTCCCTGTGCTCATATCCCAGCTCCTTGTCCTCATATCCCACCTCCCTGTGCTCATATCCCAGCTCCTTGTCCTCATATCCCAGCTCCGTGTCCTCATATCCCGTCCTGGGGTCTTGTGTGAGGCTATCTCTTAAAATATCGCTCCTGTCACACTTGTATCGTGACACACGAACGAACTTAACAAATCTCAAAATCGGTCGTTTATTTCGTTATTTCCATGTATACACAAGTATACATATGTATTAAAATCATTTGGTCTCTGCCAGTTAACAGTTGTTAGTGTATTTTGAATCATCAGTTGCTTTCTTTGTCATGTTGCTCTTGTAGCAAAGGAATACTTTCTTTGTCTTCCCGCTGGTTTCGTGGGACAGACAGACTTTGCGATTTGATTCAGACTTCGCTGGCTTTTGTAAAAGCAATATTTCATTTATCCGCTCTTTTGCCTCTGAAGCGGACCTGTATTTTTGCAATAATTACTGTACCTAATATTCGTGTAGGTGAAACATGAACTCCTGACTGTATCATTCCCAGGATTTTATGTAATATCTGACATTCCCATTAGTCAAATATAATCACTTCGAGCATAATCATTCCTATTCCCAATCACAACACTTCGAAGTCTGACATTCCAATCCCCCCCCCTCCGTCACAATCGCTTCGAACTTTGCCACTCCCGTCTCCACAATCACAATCGCTTCGAACTTTGCCACTCCCGTCTCCACAATCACAATCACTTCGTAATTCCTTAGCATTCTACCTTCGTCTCTCCAATTCCTGGCCGAAAATATCCTTTTCACTCCTGCTGCTGTCATCACACGGTGGGCAGGTAAGCATAAAAGCCGCCTTTAGCCATAAAAGATCGAATTTTACACACGGGTACCTTGCGCCACTCCGCTCGCCCCCACTCATCCCACCAAGTAATTCGACTTTTTCGTAATAAATGCAATTTTATTCTCTCTTTTTCTCCTCTCAAACATCTAATGTTTATATATATATATATATACACTGGCTTTAATAGCCGCAGGGCGCATGTATACTTGCTATAAGCTGCTTGATGATCATGTATATTATTTGTGAATCTGTAATGGCATTTCGTCTTCGTTTCACACTACGACGTAAGACTTAAAAAGTCCTGAGCATTTGCGGACTTTAAAAAAGCTTTTTCCGTCTGTGATTTATCACACCTCATCCCTCACACAACCCGAGGCTTGGGTTTCGGCCTTCATTAGGGCGAAGACCCACAGAAAATGAGACTGAAACCAAAATTTTTGGCTCTTCGTGTCGAACCCTGAGATTCTAGGGTCGTGGGTTCTTGAGGATAGCGGCCGATAGGGTCACCACATCTCCTACATTACTCAAATCTTCATTTGAAATATTTTCAAATTACAAGGGGGTTGTAAAAAATATATATATATGTACCTAACTAGTCTTTTTGCAGTTACAGTGAGACTACACATTAAAAGTAACAACAATATATAAGTAATACAGTATTGTATTTACATGTAAAGGAACGATTTATGTGTTGTATGTTTTTTTTTCCGCTTTCAAATTTTTGTTCTCATGAGAAGGATATGATATGTATACCGTCATAAACATTATTGTTAAATGACAATTTGCTGAAGACACGAGAAAAATACTGAAATGTCACCAAACACATTTAATGAAAAATAACGTTCAGTAGAGAGGTGTCTGTTAACATTATTAGAAAGTTTAATTCCAGTCAGCAAACTAGAGAAATATTATTGGAAAATAAACAAACTTATTTCCTCTGAAGAGCGAATAAATATTCACTCATATATATATATATATATATATATATATATATATATATATATATATATATATATATATATATATATATATATATATATATATATATATATATGTCGTTCCTAGTAGCCAGAACGCAGTTTTTGGCCTACTATGCAAGGCCCGATTTGCCTAATAAGCCAAGTTTTCCTGAATTAATATATTTTCTCTAATTTTTTTCTTATGAAATGATAAAGCTACCCATTTCATTATGTATGAGGTCAATTTTTTTTTATTGGAGTTCAAATTAACGTAGATATATGACCGAACCTAACCAACCCTACCTAACCTAACCTAACCTATCTTTATAGGTTAGGTTAGGTTAGGTAGCCGAAAAAGGTAGGTTAGGTTAGGTTAGGTAGGTTAGGTAGTCGAAAAACAATTATTTCATGAAAACTTGGCTTATTAGGCAAATCGGGCCTTGCATAGTAGGATGAGAAGTGCGTTCTGGCTACTAGATACGACAGCTACTAGATATATATATATATATATATATATATATATATATATATATATATATATATATATATATATATATATATATACATAACTGAAAACTCACACCCCAGAAGTGACTCGAACCCATACTCCCACAACTGGTATGTACAGGGACGCCTTAATCCGCTTGACCATCACGACCGGACAAAAGGAAGTGATAGCCGAGGCTATATGAACCACTTCCCCGCCGGCACTCGGATGGTAATCTTGGGCATAGCATTTTATCAAATCACCTCATTCTTTGGGGCACACGTGAGGAACACAAATGCAAACAAGCCTGAATGGTCCCCAGGACTATATACAACTGAAAACTCACACCCCAGAAGTGACTCGAACCCATACTCCCACAACTGGTATGTACAGGGACGCCTTAATCCGCTTGACCATCACGACCGGACAAAAGGAAGTGATAGCCGAGGCTATCCTGGGGACCATTCAGGCTTGTTTGCATTTGTGTTTCTCACGTGTGCCCCAAAGAATGAGGTGATTTGATAAAATGCTATGCCCAAGATTACCATCCGAGTGCCGGCGGGGAAGTGGTTCATATAGCCTCGGCTATCACTTCCTTTTGTCCGGTCGTGATGGTCAAGCGGATTAAGGCGTCCCTGTACATACCAGTTGTGGGAGTATGGGTTCGAGTCACTTCTGGGGTGTGAGTTTTCAGTTGTATATAGTCCTGGGGACCATTCAGGCTTGTTTGCATATATATATATATATATATATATATATATATATATATATATATATATATATATATATATATATATATAATATATTATTTGTGGCGACCTTTCATGTCTGTGTGGATTGAGGTCAAGGAACTCCTAGGAGAATCATTTTTCAGACTGGTTCCCAGGAGTGACCACTACCTTTTTCTCAGCCACCCTGCTAGGCACCATGTGGCGACCTTACCCACCTCTAACCCACCCCTAAACCACCTCTAATACTCCCCAAACGCACTCCTCTCCCACTTAAAACACAAGTGTCTGATAATTCATTATTCCAAAATGAAAGACATTAGAAAAACCTACATGGACAAAAAAACAAAATTAAGAAGACTCCTGAAATACACCGTCAAAATACGTACTTATAATCATCTGTGTATATGGGTGAATGCTGTACACAGTATTCGTCCATACACAACATATTTGTTGAAATACATTCAATAAACCTCACGAACACTCGCTACTCACTAACAAGAAAGAGGAAGCTTAGCTTAACTACCAAACACACACACACACATACACACACACACACACACACACACACACACACACACACACACACACACACACACACACACACACACACACACACAGCGTGCCTCTGGCAATGATCTTTAATGAGTCACTTATGTCGGGAGAATTGCCCAGTTGCTGGAAGGAGGCAAATGTCGTACCGATTTTCAAAAAAGGTGATAGGGAGGAGGCACTTAACTACAGACCCGTATCACTGACAAGCATCCCCTGCAAAATACTTGAAAGAATAATTAGGCTAAGACTTGTTGAGCACCTGGAGAGCATTGGGTTTGTAAACAAGCACCAACATGGGTTCTGGACAGGGAAATCATGCCTAACAAACCTTTTAGAATTCTATGATAAAGTAACAAGGATAAGGCAGGACAGAGAAGGCTGGGCAGACTGCATATTTCTTGACTGCCAAAAGGCCTTTGATACGGTACCGCACATGAGACTGCTATACAAACTTGAGAGGCAGGCAGGAGTAAGCGGAAAGGCCCTAGTATGGGTGAAGAACTACCTAACAGGAAGGAGCCAGAGGGTAATGGTAAGGGGCGAAAAGTCGGACTGGCGAACAGTAACAAGTGGAGTACCTCAAGGATCGGTGCTGGGACCAATCCTCTTTCTAATTTACGTAAATGATATGTTTACAGGAGTGGAATCATACATGTCAATGTTTGCAGATGACGCAAAATTAATGAGAAGAGTTGTGACAGACGAGGATTGTAGGATCCTCCAAGAGGACTTAAACAGGCTGCAGAGATGGTCAGGGAAATGGCTACTGGAGTTTAACACCAGTAAATGTAAAGTTATGGAAATGGGATCAGGTGACAGAAGACCAAAGGGACAGTACACAATGAAGGGGAACAGCCTACCTGTAACGATTCGAGAAAGAGACCTGGGAGTGGATGTGACACCTAATCTAACTCCTGAGGCACATATAAATAGGATAACGACAGCAGCGTACTCTACACTGGCGAAAATTAGAACTTCATTCAGAAACCTAAATGAGGAAGCTTTTAGGGCGCTTTACACTGCCTACGTGAGACCCGTCTTAGAGTATGCCGCGCCATCATGGAGCCCCCACCTGAAGAATCACATAAAGAAACTGGAGAAGGTTCAGAGGTTTGCGACGAGGCTTGTCCCAGAGTTACGAGGGATGGGATATGAAGAGCGGCTGAAGGAACTGAACCTTACGACACTAGAGAAAAGAAGGGAGAGAGGAGATATGATAGGGACATATAGAATACTCAGGGGAATTGACAAAGTGGAAATAGATGAAATGTTCACACGTAATAATAACAGAACGAGGGGACATGGGTGGAAACTGGAAACTCAGATGAGTCACAGAGATGTTAGGAAGTTTTCTTTTAGCGTGAGAGTAGTAGAAAAATGGAATGCACTTGGGGAACAGGTTGTGGAAGCAAATACTATTCATACTTTTAAAACTAGGTATGATAGGGAAATGGGACAGGAGTCATTGCTGTAAACAACCGATAGCTAGAAAGGCGGGATCCAAGAGTCAATGCTCGATCCTGCAAGCACATATAGGTGAGTACATATAGGTGATTACACACACATACCGTGTCAGCATGGCGGACACCCCGCCTGCTATCATAGCTCATATATTATATTCCACATTTCTAACCTTTTTCTTCACCTGTACCTCTCCATCATCTATATGCAAAACAAAGTCTCTAATCCTAAGATGTGGTGACTTTTGGGAAGTGAAATATGACTGACGAAATTCAAGGGACAAGATCAGGCGCTGGGATTCAGGGATAAGGCCAAGCGCTGGGATTTAGGGACCTGTGCGATTGTACATGAAAGTGACCTCATGTGACGTTATATAAGATCAGCGACCCCCATCCCCCATCCCCCATCCTCTATCCCCCCATCCTCTATCCCCCATCCTCTATCCCCCCATCCTCTATCCCCCCATCCTCTATCCCCCCATCCTCTATCCCCCATCCTATGACATTTACAGCATGACACCCTCGACTGACTTCAGATAGTAAATATTTACAATTTCATGCATATATTTGAACATTCCAACCCCCCCCCCCCATAAACGAGTTCATTAAAAACAAAAACATTTTCAATTCCCCACTATTGCACACAAATTTTATTGACATGTTTGTTTGTGTTTGTTTTCTGAATTATAGAATTATACGGAACTAGGGGAAGGTAAGGGGCTTAGGCGACCACTGCTGGGCAGAGTTGTGGAATGAGCTGGCTAGGTGGTGGACAGGATGGAGTGAATGGGATAGGGGAGAATGGTGGACAGCGGCAGGTGGATGGACAGACGATAGGGAAAGGGGAGGGGGGAAGGAATGGGTAGGTGGGGAGCCTTGAAAGGATGTAAGAGGAAGGGGGATAGATGAGGTTGGTGTCGGGTGGTGAAGGCTAGGAGATCGAGAAGGGGGGGATAGGTAAGAGGTGGGATGATGGTAGGCTAGAATGGGGGAGATAGAATAGGGATGGCAGATGGATGGTTGCTAGGGGCAGAATGAAGAGGGAGGTGTTAGGAAGGGTGGGAATGGTTGATAATAATAATGAGCAATTAAAAAAAATGGATGAAATGAAAGAGGTACTAGAGAGGAGATAGAAAGGGGTTGATTAGAATAGGGTGAAAGCTGAAGGACAGGAGATGCAGAGGAGAAGGGGACGGCCAGGGATAGGGAACCGTAGATACATGAGCGAAAGGGCAGAGGGATAGACCGAAAAGGGATTACCCGAGGCGCATAAATTAATGGGGAAATCCAACGATAGGAGGAGTTAGATATACTAAAACAGGATAGGATGGAACAGAAAAGCTCGGCTAGATCTATATTTTTGTGAGTGACAGAAAGAAGTGTGAAGAGGCATAGTGGAGGATAAGGAGACCATAAAGAATAGAAGGAAATGGAGACAGGCAAAGTGGAGGCACGCGAGCTCAGGAGGACGTGGTTTGGCTGCAGGAGGAAGGAAGACTTGGAGGAGGAGGAGGCAGGATGGAGGGTATTTGATAGGCAGCATTGAATACATATTTTTCCCGGAGAGTTTTATTTAAAGAATGAAAAACCTCACGTGTATGGAATTCGATAAGAGTACCTAGGTTCGCCTGGGGTGTGATACGTGAGAGAGAGAGTGAGAGAGAGAGAGAGAGAGAGAGAGAGAGAGAGAGAGAGAGAGAGAGAGAGAGAGAGAGAGAGAGAGTTAGAGGAAAAAACAGACTTAGCTTGCAAAATTGAGTATGATTGGAAAAAATACATAACTAGACTAACGGGGACACACACACACACACACACACACACACACACACACACACACACACACACACACACACACACACACACACACCAGACGCTGGACCACTCCATCAACTCACTACGTCAGAGTTGACGAAGCACCTCCTGCGTCTAGATGACGAGTCCCTCGACTGTATATCTGAAGTAAGTAGCACCATGAGGAGATGAGGCCGCGGTAATGACGGGAACGACCACGATAATGATGATGGCAATAGAGAAGGTGGCGGCGATGGGAGATAATAATGGAATTTGGAGATGAAAAAGGGATGCTGGGTGAGCATCACTGGGGGGGGGGGGAAGGGGGAAGATGACTATAGCCAAAAAAAAATGGGGATTTGTGAAAACAGCTAAAATATTACTATGGCAATGCTAAGATTAATATAACACCTATTTTTCTTATTTTTTTCTTATACTGTCCGATAACATGTTGCTCTGAGGAATGGCCCTGTATCCCTCGGTATACATTCTGCCGGTACACAGCGAGGACACTAGTATATGGTGCCTCTATCCACCAGTACACAGTGGTACTCTCCTTCAGTACCTGGGTAGGTAGGAGGAAGGGTTGAGGAAGCACCAAGAGCTAAAAAGACCGGAGAGGTCATCCTTCACAGGTTAAGTCACGGAATCTTTTTATAAGAAAAGACTGTTTTTTTTACTGAGAGCCTAAACAGGTACAGAGAAAGGGCTACACCTATCACTACAACTCCTCTCAATTAACCCCTCAACTGCGCATCACATCCTGGGACGTTTGATCAGTGGTGGCCATCACGTCCAGAATTATTTTAGGGAGTCCACTGAAATTTGAATCTCCCGCGGTTACACATTGGCTTCCTCAGTACGCAGACGCTATCTTGGAAAAGATCGCCAGTATGTTGCCATGGCTTTAACCCAAAAGTTTAATACACAACGCTGCAGCCTCGTGTATAAAATCATATATCCCACAATACCTTGAAGCTCAGTATCAGAAAATATACAGTGATATATATATACCGAAGCTTTACACACGCTCTCGTAAAAATTATGCAAGAATCACGTATAATTGAGAAGAAATGTAAGAGTCCTTTATTTTTAATGCAATCGAAGATACAAGAAATGTCTAAGTCGGTGCTGTGAAGGTTGTGGTGTGGTCTAGCGTCAAAGAGGGCGTCCTGGAACACCGGGTGAAGGATACTGAAGCATTATGAAGTATACTGAAGCATTTTGAAGGATACTGAAGCATTCTGAAGGATACTGAATCATTCTGAAGGATATTGAAGCATTCTGAAGGATACTGAAGCATTCTAAAGGATACTGAAGCATTTTGAAGGATACTGAAGCATTCTGAAAGATACTGAAACATTCTGAAGGATACTGAAGCATTCTGAAGGATACTGAAGCATTCTGAAGGATACTGAAGCATTCTGAAGGATACTGAAGCATTCTGAAGGATACTGAAGGATTCTGAATCATTCTGAATTATACTGAAGCATTCTGAAGAATACTGAAAAATTCTGAAGGATACAGAAGCTTTCTGAAGAGTATTGAAGCTTTCTGAAGGATATTGAAGCTTTCTGAAGAATACTGAAGCATTCTGATGAATACTGAAGCATTCTGAAGGATACTGAAGCATTCTGAAGGATACTGAAGCATTCTGAAGGATACTAAAGTATTTTGAAGAATTCTGAAGAATTCTGAAGGATACTGAAGCATTCTGAAGGATACTGAATCATTCTGAAGGATACTGAATCATTCTGAAGGATACTGAAGCATTTTGAAGGATACTGAATCATTCTGAAGGATACTGAAGCATTCTGAAGGATACTGAAGCATTCTGAAGGATACTGAAGCATTCTGAAGGATACTGAAGCATTCTGAAGGATACTGAAGCATTCTGAAGGATACTGAAGCATTCTGAAGGATACTGAAGCATTCTGAAGGATACTGAAGCATTCTGAAGGATACTGAATCATTCTGAAGGATTCTGAATCATTCTGAATTATACTGAAGCATTCTGAAGAATACTGAAAAATTCTGAAGGATACAGAAGCTTTCTGAAGAATATTGAAGCTTTCTGAAGGATATTGAAGCTTTCTGAAGAATACTGAAGCATTCTGAAGAATACTGAAGCATTCTGAAGGATACTGAAGCATTCTGAAGGATATTGAAGCATTCTGAAGGATACTAAAGTATTTTGAAGAATTCTGAAGAATTCTGAAGAATTCTGAAGGATACTGAAGCATTCTGAAGGATACTGAAGCATTCTGAAGGATATTGAAGCATTCTGAAGGATACTGAATCATTCTGAAGGATACTGAAGCATTCTGAAGGATACTGAAGCATTCTGAAGGATACTGAATCATTCTGAAGGATACTGAATCATTCTGAAGGATACTGAATCATTCTGAAGGATACTGAAGCATTCTGAAGGATACTGAATCATTCTGAAGGATACTAAATCATTCTGAAGGATACTGAAGCATTCTGAAGGTTACTGAAGCATTCTGAAGGATACTGAATCATTCTGAAGAATACTGAAGCTTTCTGAAGGATACTGAATCATTCTGGAGGATACTGAAGCATTCTTAAGGATATTGAAGCTTTCTGAAGAATACTGAAGCATTCCGAAGGTTGACTGATATATGTCGACTGTGAGGGTTGCAATGTGTAGTGTTCGTGCTGAGCAACACCGTAAAGATGGCGACGGTGAGGGTTGCAATGTGTAGTGTTCGTGCTGAGCAACACCGTAAAGATGGCGACGGTGAGGGTTGCAATGTGTAGTGTTCGTGCTGAGCAACACCGTAAAGATGGCGACGGTGAGGGTTGCAATGTGTAGTGTTCGTGCTGAGCAACACCGTAAAGATGGCGACGGTGAATGATGTAGTTACCTCAGCTCATCTTGTAAATGGTGGCAAAAAGGTTGCCATAACTCTACTGCTTCTTGCGAGGCTCCGTAGGCAGGTCTACGGTGCAAGCGTTGGCAGGGAATCCCTTCACTCCGAGACCTGTAACTCTGATTACAAAACAATCACAGTTAATTTGAGGTTAACAGTTAACACGTTAACTGAGGACAACGTAGATACAAAATCACTCTGAAGACTATTGAACTCTTCCTAATTTTGCAGTATTTAACAACGACCTTATGAGTACATAAGGCTGTGAGGTGAGCCCTATTATTGCTCTCTCTCACTCCTCACAACCACTGTTCCTCTGTAAACTTCCTCCCTCACAATGGGGGATCTCACCTGTAGACAGGAGCATTATTCCCACAGGTGACGAAGAGCTGGTCGAGGTCGGGTCCTCCCCAGGAAACTGAGGTGGTGTCAAGGGCTGGTATGTTCACTACCTTCAAGATCTCTCCGTTACTGGGGTCTATGTTGAACACCTGTGGGGGGGGGGGGAGATCAAAACATATGAACAATAGGTGGAGGATATGTATACCTATGTATACCTGTGGGAGGATCTGTGGGAGGATCAATAGACATGTAAGATCAAGATTTAATTTCTTGTAGCCCCCCTTCCCTGCTAAGTTTAACTGTCTGTTATGCTACATTTATTTTCGTGTGTCTAACGAAATCTTTCCGAAATTGGCAAATGGACTTTTTAGATAATATGCAGTAAACAGAGGTATGACTGGGAAAATTCTGGACCATGGTCAAGACGTGAGTTACATTCTGCATAAGTTTTAATGAATTTGGTAGATTCTGGCTGAGAAGACCGCAGTTACCCATCGTGTCACCCTCAGCTGCCGACCCTGCCACCCATTGTGCCACCTACTGTGCCACTCACTGTGCCACCTACCTACCGTGCCCACGCCGAGGCCAGGGACCCAGATGTTACCGTCCGTGTCAATGGTCATGCCATCAGGCTTAGCCGGACTGAGTCCTGCCTCTTGGAAATCGAACACAACACGACGACCGCCTTAAAAAAATAAAAAAATAAAACACACATTACGACACATGTAAACAAATGCACCCATGTATGAATGTCTGTGTTTACGTGCACTCGATATATGCGTGTAGGTGAACAAACACACGCATGGCGAGTCCACGAAACGCACAGTATTCAAATATGTTGTTCAACATTAAGTTCGGTCAGAGAACGGCACAGAATCGTACTCAGCGCTCCGGTGGGAAGATCGAAGTCGAAGGCGTTGACCTTGTACTCGAGCGTGTCGTTATAGTACATGGTTGAGTTGTCCTCGGTCCATGCCAGCCCGTTGCTAAGGGTCACCTGCGGGAGCACTGGGTTGTTGTTGTTAAAGATTCGCTACCTGGAACAAAAAGTTCCAAGTAGCACGGGCTATGGTGAGCCCGTGGTTGGGAGGTCAGCCCCCCCAGGGAATAGTTAGTGTGGACGGAAAGGGAGTACTTCATGCGGGACAGTAGTGAGGTGGTGGGATGGTGAGAGGTGAGGAGATAGTGGGGGTGGGATGGTGAGAGGTGGAGAGAATGGGAGGTTGAAAGTAATGGTGAGTCAACGATGGTGTCGTTGATGGTGGGGACGACATTGGTTAATTAATGGGGGCGACGAGGCAGAGGAGTAGCTGTAGGGATGAATGGTAGGGAGGGAAAGTAGGGTTACCTGCTTGATACCTGGTTGATGGGGTTCTGGGAGTTCTTCTACTCCCCAAGCCCGGCCCGAGGCCAGACTCGACTTGTGAGACGTTGTGAGAGAAACTTGTGAGTTCCCAGGTTGCTAGGAACTGTTGTAAGAGAAACAATCCACCAAAACAATCAAGGTAACAAACCTATTGCTTAAGACAACATGGCGTAGAGAGAGGGAGAGAGAAAACCTTTGTACCTGCCAATACAAAACAACACGTTTGATACCTGTAATAGTCTCGCATGACGTGACCTCCAGCACTGACCTTCTCGACGACCTTGGTGATGGTTCGGTCGGTGTCGAGGCGGTAGAGGTTGCCCATGTGGTCAGGATCCTCCGCTAGGCTCATGGTTCCTGCCGACATCATGTGGTTATTGATCACCTGCGCTCTCGCAAAGCTTTTCTTGCCATGTTCACTGTTTCAAATGGAATTCAGCAGCTATCTTAGCGCATTATATTCGTTCTCTCCAACCTGTAGTGCTGTTCCACCTGTTCTCTCCCACCTGTAGTGCTGTTCCACCTGTTCCCTCCCACCTGTAGTGCTGTTCCACCTGTTCTCTCCCACCTGTAGTGCTGTTCCACCTGTTCCCTCCCACCTGTAGTGCTGTTCCACCTGTTCCCTCCCACCTGTAGTGCTGTTCCACCTGTTCCCTCCCACCTGTAGTGCTGTTCCACCTGTTCCCTCCCACCTGTAGTGCTGTTCCACCTGTTCCCTCCCACCTGTAGTGCTGTTCCACCTGTTCCCTCCCACCTGTAGTGCTGTTCCACCTGTTCCCTCCCACCTGTAGTGCTGTTCCACCTGTTCTCTCCCACCTATAGTGCCATATTCCACCTGTTCCCTCCCACCTATAGTGCCATATTCCACCTGTTCTCTCCCACCTATCGTGCCATATTCCACCTGTTCTCTCCCACCTATAGTGCCATATTCCACCTGTTCTCTGTCACCTATCGTGCCATATTCCACCTGTTCTCTGCCACCTATCGTGCCATATTCCACCTGTTCCCTCCCTATAGTGCCATATTCCACCTGTTTCTTGCCACCTATCGTGCCATATTCCACCTGTTCCCTCCCTATAGTGCCATATTCCACCTGTTTCTTGCCACCTATCGTGCCATATTCCACCTGTTCTCCCCCACCTATAGTGCCATATTCCACCTGTTCTCTCCCACCTATAGTGCCATATTCCACCTGTTCTCTCCCACCTATAGTGCCATATTCCACCTGTTCTCCCCCACCTATAGTGCCATATTCCACCTGTCTACTCACCCACAAAGAGCCTGCCGACGGCGTCGCACTTGCCATCGTTGAAGCTGTTGCCCGGGAGGTCCTGCTCGACGGTGGCCAGGAGGCGGAGGTCGTCGGCAGTGACGGCCAGGTCCTGGGTGGGGTCGGGCCAGGTCACGGCCACCAGACTCAGACCAACACTGACCACGAAGGTGTGAGCCGGTCCGGTCTTGTGAGGCACCACCATCGACACGGGGCCGCCTTCTGCAGGAGGGACAAGGGCGCCCGGGTGTATAGTGGAGGGCCGGACGACTCAAACAGAAAACGGAACAGTACGTCACTTTTGTGAGTCGATTTCATTTCAAATTACGTCCAAATTTGGCCATAGTGCGCATACGGGCCAAAAGTGACGTTATTTTTAAGAGGACGGGTTGGTATAGTAGTAGTAGTAGTAGTAGTAGGCATCCATCAGTCTCAGGAGACTATGGAGTTGCACTCTGGTTGTCAAAGCCAGGGTAGGGTGATTCGGGGGGAGAAGCTGTTACCCAGGCAGCAGGTCCCTCATCTTCCCGGGTGTATAGGTATTATTGATTATATGTTCAGTCTATTGCATTCTTCATATAGCGGCTTACAGTCACAGAAAGCGCGTAATACAGCTGTTTTAGCCAAACTAGTTTGGTTAAATAGTATGAACCCAAAGCAGCCCATTTAACCTTACGAGTCCGATGCGTAGAAAACGTCAATATTACGGGGCTCTTGTATTTTTGTCTCTACGTAGCAAATTTAACGAATCGATCAAATCCGTAACAAAAAAAATTGCAGCGTATTAGGTGATGGGACGTCTTTGATTACGGACTGATTGATTAAGAGCTTCGAGAGACCTGCGTTTCTGTTCTTAGTCATGCAATCATTCCCGGTGTTAGTGCCTTTTGCTCGTTAGGTCAAACACGTGTTCTCCCACACTTGGAGTTTCTTCATACAGATAATTAAGATCCAGGTCAAGATTGTATCCATCAGTTATTTAATTGCTACGACAGATAAGGTAATTATGCTACGTGAAATTGGGGAGTGAATGGGTGTGATTAGGTTGCCAGAAGGCATACGGGAAGTTGCCAGATGATTGGAAGAGAATAATCACGCTGTTTTGTATATGTAAATCAAAGTGAACGTAGCACATTAGTACATGTACGACCCGGCGAAGCGTTTGTCTACATAGCGTAATAGGATGCATTTATGGTAGAATAGTGTATGAACGAGAATAGAAATAAATTTATAAAGTGGATAACGAAGTGGTTTTCATAGTGGACGAGGCATTTGTATTGAGACACCTGCATGCTGTAGGTGAGGCTACTCACCTGTGTGGAGCCTGGCGAGAGTACACGTCCCAATGTGCTTGTGCTGTGGCGGAAGTTGTTGTCGTAGATTCAGCTACTGGGAACAAAAAAGTTCCAAGTAGCACGGGCTATGGTGAGCCCGTAGTGGACTTACCTGGCACAGGAGCGGGGGGCTGTAACTGTGTGGCGGGAAGGTATACTCACCTATATGAAGCTTGGTGTGAGTATCGGTCTCTGGGTGGTACCGCCTCACCAGCTGCTCGTAGAAGTCCACAAAGTAGAGTGCCTGGTCCTCCACTGACCAGTGAGGTCCCTCACCGAAACCAATTGTACCTGTCACCGGCTCCACTTTGTAATCTTCCGACATCTGCCACGAGGAGTGTGAGAGGTGAATCAGATATCTACGAGGAAGTAGGGTGAGAGGTGAATCAGATATCTACGAGGAAGTAGGGTGAGAGGTGAATCAGATATCTACGAGGAAGTAGGGTGAGAGGTGAATCAGATATCTACGAGGAAGTAGGGTGAGAGGTGAGTCAGATATCTACGAGCAAGTAGGGTGAGAGGTGAGTCAGATATCTACGAGCAAGTAGTGTGAGAGGTGAGTCAGATATCTACGAGGAAGTAGGGTGAGAGGTGAGTCAGATATCTACGAGCAAGTAGGGTGAGAGGTGAGTCAGATATCTACGAGCAAGTAGTGTGAGAGGTGAGTCAGATATCTACGAGCAAGTAGGGAGAAAGGTGAGTCAGATATCTACGAGGAAGTAGGGTGAGAGGTGAATCAGATATCTACGAGGAAGTAGGGTGAGAGGTGAATCAGATATCTACGAGGAAGTAGGGTGAGAGGTGAGTCAGATATCTACGAGCAAGTAGTGAGAGGTGAGTCAGATATCTACGAGCAAGTAGTGTGAGAGGTGAGTCAGATATCTACGAGCAAGTAGTGTGAGAGGTGAGTCAGATATCTACGAGCATGTAGTGAGAGGTGAGTCAGATATCTACGAGCAAGTAGTGTGAGAGGTGAGTCAGATATCTACGAGGAAGTAGGGTGAGAGGTGAATCAGATATCTACGAGGAAGTAGGGTGAGAGGTGAGTCAGATATCTACGAGGAAGTAGGGTGAGAGGTGAGTCAGATATCTACGAGCAAGTAGAGTGAGAGGTGAGTCAGATATCTACGAGCAAGTAGGATGAGAGGTGAGTCAGATATCTACGAGCAAGTAGAGTGAGAGAAGTGAGTCACACAGCTACCACAAAATGTTTAAATCGTGTGAATCTGTCTCAAAATAATAAAGTCAATGTCCCCCCACCCCTATTGTTATTTCAAACTCATCTGATGATTTTACCAACATTTATTCACTCCAATTATGACCGAGGTTCTATAGCCCTACCAACATCCACAAAAATTCAACGTAAATATTAAACTTTGTAAATATCGAACCTTGTTGAGCTGTTTTACAGGTCTAGATGAGACTCCGGGGAACGTCGAAATGATATCATGGAAAGTCAGGCTGCATTAATATACAAATAACTCCACCCACCCCCCCCCCCCACCCCCCTGAGTTGTTTCCACCAACCACTTTCGGTAAAATAACGCAATTTATGGCTATTATCTCCAGTGCGAATGAGTCACGCAAAAAAAATCATATTCAAAGTTGTCACCTGTGATATCATATCTAAAGCTGCGTGACACCTTCGACATATTTGATAGGAAGAGATAAGAATGTGTCTGTTATCTTTTGATAGTCTCTGGGGCAGCATTATCACTCCCAGGGAATGGTGATAGGGAGTCAGGTGTGAATTCTACACCTGGTCTATATCCTCTTGGACTGGTCGATATACAGCAAAAGTCTCGCTTCTTGCAGTAGGCCGGTGTTTGATCCCTGAGGGTCCGAAGTGGTTGGGCACTGTTCCTTCTCTCTGTCCTCATATTCCAGCTTCTTGTCTCTCATACCACTTCCAAGAGCTATGTAATCATAATAGCATCTCACCTCACACCTTAGAGGGTAACATTTAAGTAGTACAGATCAACGTTTTCATGTTGTCTGTCAATCAGATTACTACCAGGAAGAGAATAGCTGTCAATTTCCAACAAACCCTCCTTATGTTGCTCCCAGAACTTTGTTAATGTCAACATAGACCTCCTCATATTTCTCCCAGACCCTGGCTATTACAACATGCACATACTAACATAAACTATAACAAATAGAAGGTTAATTACTCTGCAGTCTAAGGATTTATTGTGTGTAAACAATTCCTCTAGCTTTCCATACCTCGGGATTTGAAATTAAGTTAGAGTATAAACAGCCTAACTTCCTGAATACTGCTAGGAGGTCATCCTTCTGTATGAGATAATGGTTGGAACACTCTCTCTCTCTCTCTCTCTCTCTCTCTCTCTCTCTCTCTCTCTCTCTCTCTCTCTCTCTCTCTCTCTCTCTCTCTGGTTCTTTTAAAAGCCCCGGCACTGTGCAGCGTGTCCCTGGCTACAATGTTCATGATCACCATTACTATTCACTACCTGGGAGGGTGGAGAAGGATAGGCCTAACGTGACAGCTGTGTGTGGTGTTGGTGGTGAGGGTGGTGGAGAGGGGCAGAAATGGTGGTAGTAGTGATACTGGTGTTGGTGGTGATGGTGGAGTGGGTGGAAGTAATGATGTTGGTAGTGGTGTTGGTGGTGGTAAGGGTGAAAGTGGTGGTAGTGATGATGCTGGTGGTGGTGGTGCTGGTGGTGATGGTGACGACGGTGTCCATCGACAAGAGTGAGGCTGGTGAGGGGTTCAGGCTAGTCAAGAGCAGCTCATCACAGGATTTAACATAACCGGAAGATTGAGAATGAGATAGAACAGGATAGTGAGGTAGGGAGAGAGTGATGGGGGAAAAAGGGCAATGAGAGAATGAGAGTAGGGATGGAGGGAGAGGAAGGAAGGAAGAAGGAACGGAACAAAGAAACCCGGAACACCCACAGAGCTCCTTCTCTCCGTGATATAAGAACCAGCACCAAGCTATGTGAAATTTGCTACAACAGGAAACACATATAGGTCAAAATGGCTGCACTTTAAGTTCTATACAGCTCTAGCTTATCTTTGCTATTACACCCTTACGTGAACCTCTACAGACTCTAGCCTCTATGACTCTAACTAGTTGATGGCTCTCTTCCATCAAAAATGAGAGAGAGGTGCATATATTTGATATACAATTAGGACCGATTTTTTTTTTCCAAAAATAAATAATGGTTGCTCACAATGTCTCATCTATCCAGGCTCAGCTAATCGCCCTAATAATAAATCTAGAATTCGTAGAAGGGATCAAGCATAAGGGAAAACAGTGATTTAACGAGGATTCAAGAGCTAAATTCCTCCATACTCATGGCAAATATCAGTTGAATCTTGACGGGCATTTGATGAAAATCAATAAAGCCGAGAAAACATGAATAAAAAGTGATAATGATAAGGTTCCAATAGATCCAATGGAAGAACAGACAAGCTGAGAGATTAACGTATTATAGATCATATTGAATTCTGCATCGTCTTTTTTTTGCAACTGAATTCTGCAATACCCCCCCCCCCCCTCCCACTCCCCTCCTAGACTACTCACCACCACAGAGCCTTGCAACGTGGAAAATTTACTCAAAGGGCCGGAAGAGTTGGACAGTTAATCTGTGAGGTTGTGCACGATACAATTGTAGTTGATTTTGTGAACATTGATCTTCTCTGTGGGCGTCGAGGAGTCTGATACAATAAGGCTCCGTTTCTGATCCAATAAGGCTCCGTTTCTGATCCAATAAGGCCCCGTTTCTGATACAATAAGGCTCCGTCTCTGCTACAATAAGGCTGCATCTCTGATCCAATAAGACTCCTTCTCTGATTGAGTACAAGACTTTGATTCTGGTGCAAGTATTAGTGGAGACTCGGGACTGGAACATCAGACGGAGAGAGAGAGAGAGAGAGAGAGAGAGGGAGAGAGGGAGAGAGAGAGAGAGAGAGAGAGAGAGAGAGGGAGAGAGGGAGAGAGAGAGAGGGAGAGAGAGAGAGAGAGAGAGAGAGAGAGAGAGAGAGAGAGAGAGAGAGAGAGTGTACTACGCCATTTGGACCCCATCCTCCTCGACCACATTACTGTTTATCTGAGACTTTGGGCTGCTTAGAAACGTCTCATGTGAGCACAGTAATAAAATCACTTAATTATTTTATGCTGTTAAGACATTTTTCCCTGCACCTGCAAGATAGCGTGAACTTGTGTGGACGTGGTGAATGTCGCTATCTTTGCTCAGTTATCTGTTCACTTGAGATAGCCAAGTAAGTGTCAGTTACTGCTGCGTACAAGTGACCGGATCAACAATTGTACTCAACGGCAGCAATGGTCTATTGCTGTCTATTGTACCCCCAGACACTCCTGCGTCTGTGTTCAATAGACTGGATGAATAAGCATAGCTATACCTCTGGATACAAGTGTCAGGAAGAACAAAATCCAGTTGAATTTGGATTTAAGTATTAGGATGAACAATTACAGTTGGCTTTTCTCTATTTCCCGCTAAACACACACCGAAACTACGACGTTGGTACAACGTTCGAACACGTTTTAACACCTAACCAGTTATAACAACCAATATAGGAAGTTGTAACAACGTTCTAATACGTCATAAACACGTTAAGACAAGATGTAACAACTTTATTACAAGTTGTAACAAGTGGAAAATAGAGACAGTTTCGGTGTGTGTTTCCAGGGTAGAAGGCTCTGTACATTTTGCCATTGGAAGATGTTAATGCTGATATTTCAAGCTGCTGTTGTACATGCTATACTGTGTGTATAGCAGTACATAATGCTATACACGCTTTCGCTTCCTAATTGGTTTCCAACCTTACTCATGATGACCAGACCACACACTAGAAGGTGAAGGGACGACGACGTTTCGGTCCGTCCTGGACCATTCTCAAGTCGATTGTGAACCATTCTCAAGTCACAATCGACTTGAGAATGGACCATTCTCAAGTCACAATCGACTTGAGAATGGTCCAGGACAGACCGAAACGTCGTCGTCCCTTCACCTTCTAGTGTGTGGTCTGGTCAACATACTTTAGCCACGATATTGTGACTCATCGCCTGCAACCTTACTCATCTTCGTGATGTCACTCATCGACTTATGGGGTCAAAAGACGCTGTGTGCGGATGATGTCTACTATGTCAGATGTAAATAGTGAATAATTGTGTATGTGACATCAGTGATCGGACTCTGTACGATTTGTTGGTCATTCCCATTACTGGAACCATTGCTACGGCAAATTATTCACATCAAACGCAAAGGACTTAATCCGAACGACGCTGCGTTCGGATTAAGTCTCAAAAAACCTCACAAATCAACAAATCATTTACTCACTGTGCCAGCCAGCTGATAATTACCGTATTCTGACCACCGTATAATGAGGTAGTGAACAACAACAACTCATCCGTAATGTCTCACGTTGCATCTCTAACAAGTAAACAAAAAGCAATTAGTATTTGCAACCACAATCATTTCCTTTCGAAAGCTGAACTATGGTGGGGGTTTTTGGATATATATTTCTGTTTTGGCTATGGAGCGCGTGTAATTATCCTGCGCCCCGAGGAAAATACGCAATCCGTGACGAGAAGGGCTTCATAAATTACCAAGGAGGTGGGTGGAGGAGGGAAGACTACACCAGGTGTCTTCCTGCCACGGCTGGGGTTGGCTCCTTGGGGCCCCTGCAAGACGAATCACCTGTCAACGCTTGCCTCTTCGCCGATGCTTCCCCTCCTCCTCCTCCTCCTCCTTCCTCCTGTACTACTCCTTCCTTATCCAAATCTTGTTTTTCCCTCTTCCTTCTTCTGCAGTTCACCTTTCGTATCCAAGTCTTTTTCCTCCTGCTTCACTTCTTCCTCCCTATCCTTGTCTTCTCACTACATATTACTAGGGCTATTCTTATACTTTCTTGCAAATATTTATACATATATTTTATTCTTTTCTTTCTCCCATTTCTGTTATATTTTTTCTTCTACAAATCAAAGTAAGTTGCTTTACGTAACGTTTCCTACAGCATTAATTTTTTTAATTGCTGTATTTCCTCATAATCTCAACATTTGTTCAGAATTGTGTCTATTAGTAGAGAATTGTTCACAAAAGAGACAGTGTTTACCGAGTGGCTTATCCCACAGGCAGGGACATATACAGGAAGGTACATATATGACTAAGACGTGTACGCCAAGGCAGGCATGCATATATATATATATATATATATATATATATATATATATATATATATATATATATATATATATATATATATATATATATAATATATATATAATACACTGGTGTAACCCCCTCTTCCCCTCTTCACTGGGTATATAAGCTGGAAATTTTCTCTAGTCCTTGACTATGTCCAAGGACTAGAGAATATGTCCAAGGAAGCTTTACATATAGCCCTCAATCACTTTGTTGTAGGTAAGGCAGTTCATCGACTGTTCACGCTCCACCTTCAGATACAAAAAGAAATCGACCCGGATGTGGATTTACCCGTATGTGTACGGGTAAATCCATAAATCCATACCAGGATTTAAATCCAGGTCCCTATATCACGACTATCCACTTTTAGAAAGTAAAAATACTTTGTTTTACATAGCTTCGTTACAGCTAATTGACTTAATTATTAAAAAAAAGAATATTATTCCTAAATACAATATTTTTTTCCTCGTTGTCCAGTGAAGACTGTTGAATAACTGCCATAACTTCTTGTCAGACGTTGAGAGCTCCTATTATGGACCGCACAGAATTCCTGCAGCTGTTTTTTTCCTGCAGCTGTGTAATATCGACTTATAATGCCACTTCGCCCACAATATACTACCGCTTGGGGTCATAAATAATTTAACTATGATGGGTTCTACACAGACTCTTTCATTACTGGTGATTTACGGACCCACAACGATCCACCCTTCACGTCTGTAAGTGATAAAGTCAAGCACAAGATTAAACAAACTAATGACATTAGCAATTCCCATACAACATACTTTCTGTGCTAATACAAACACTATACAATTTAAAACTACGATATATCTTCATAAATTAGCATGTATGTGTATCTGTCTAAGGTTGGAAACCCGATATTTAGGGGCTATACCTCGTCCCCAAATATTAACAGTAATTGCTGATGGGCACATGTCCAACATGGACGGATCGGGATTGGCATCAATGTAGCGAGTGCCACTTAACATTGTGAAAAAGCATACGCTACTACCAATTTCGCCATATCATATGAATTCGACCATGAATCATTATAATTTGGTCTTGCATTTTAAAACATTAGGTAATAATGTCTGCAAAATTTTCGGAAAAATTCTAACTATCATACTTTGCCTGCTATAGCCTGTAATACGAGTTATGATGTCATTAATTTATGTATTCACAAACGAAAACAAACACGCACGAAAAACATGTGTTTTTCACACAAACGCTTAACAAGACGGCATTCTTTTCCGATCACAGACCTTTCACGTGTCGACCTGGAGCACATCCATACACCCTCCCTCCATCACACTGCCTCAGGTGGGAGGGAGGGTGTTTGGAGGCTCAACCCCCCTCCTCCATCACCCCCTACCACTAATGAGGTAGGTAGAAAGAGAGAGAGAGAGAGAGACAGACAGGCAGCCACTAAGACAGAAAGACATAGAGACACACAAAATGAGCGACAGAGTGAAAGAGACACTGAAACACAGTCATGCTTCACATTTAACTCTACTGTTATATAATGTTCTAGATGGGGTAACCGGTGTGGCTAGGGTAGACCTTGAGGACCTCGCGGCCGAGTGGCTATAGCTCGGGGATCGTAGTCCTAAGAGCCTGGGTTTTATTCGGGTTCCATTCTCGGCCGAGGTAGAGACAAATAGGCAGAATTTATTTCATCTCATGCACCTGTTCACCTAGCAGTAAAAAGGACTTGGGAGTTAGACAGATGCTACGGGCTGCATCCTGGTGTGTGTTTGTGTGTTTACTAGTTGTGTTTTTTGCGGTGGTTGAGCTTTGCTCTTTCGGCCCGCCTCTCAACTGTCAATCAACTGTTTACTAACTTTTTTTTTCCCCACACCACACACACACACACACACACACACACCCCTGGAAGCAGCCCGTGACAGCTGACTAACTCCCAGGTACCTATTTACTGCTAGGTAACAGGGGCATTCAGGGTGAAAGAAACTTTGCCCATTTGTTTCTGCCTCGTGCGGGAATCGAACCCGCGCCACAGAATTACGAGTCCTGCGCGCTATCCACCAGGCTACGAGGCCCCCCTCTCTGTGTGTGTGTGTGTGTGTGTGTGTGTGTGTGTGTGTGTGTGTGTGTGTTAGACGTATATCTCGTTTATATGCTAGAGGAAAAATGGGTCAGAAGTCCGTACATTAGACAACCATCGGTTAGAAAGGCGGGGGTCCAAGAGCTAACAGCTCGATCCTACAGACATCAGTTCATCAATTGCTGAAATGATCCCTTAAAAGTCATACGCAATCAAAACAAATTTAAATCGCAATATATTATTGCGTTGCTTTTTCAAACATTTAGTAATATATTTGAGCAAACTATGATTTTTTAAATACCTTTTTTTTTTAGATTTTGAGTTTTGAATTTCCTGCTCATGGCGATCATATTCCTGGCGCAGTGAACGTGGTTTAAGAGCTAAAAGTATCGCAATAAAGTTTATAGTTCGCCCTTACGGTGTATAAATTCATTACCCTTGTGACCCCTTTTTAAGTTTATAGTCCGTACCCAAATATTAACAGTAATTACTGGTGGGTAGATGTCCAACATGGGACATGTACCGTCTTCCAACCTCATATCGTTACTTGTTAGAAACAAACAAACGAAAAATTGCGTTCATAGTAAAGGTTTGTGTTATCACTTATAGTTCCTGGAGGGACTCAGTATACACATACGAAACGCGACGTATATAACATACAATACATACGGAATTCAACATTAAAAACACACATACACACACACACACGAAACACAACATGCACAGCAAACAACGCGGCAAACGAAACAAACCACCATTAGACATGACGTGACACACACACACACACACACACACACACACACACACACACACACACACACACACACACACACACACACACAGTCACGTACAGTGTCACATAAAACATACGCACAGTCATCACAAACACGCACCTTGACATCCACAAACACCACATATGACACAATACATCAGCCACCACATACATCAGCCACCACATGAAAAACATCACCACATGCGTCGTTCAGCCGAGCACCACACAAACAAGATAGCATATTACATTCAAGGATAACGAAATAGCCCATTATATTTGAAGATATATTCAGATTTTCAGCTTAATAAACTACAAAAATTTTAATGACTTAAAATATTTATATTATAATATTTCTTAATTTTCATAATATTTCTGCTTGATAAACGAAAAATTTTCTGCCTTCCCTCAGTGAACTAATATTCTATTCTCCAGGGCTCTCGGAGACTCGAACCGTGAACCCCAAGTGTGTGAGACCGAAGCTCTATCGACCGAGCTATTGAGAAGTCGTAATAAGGAAAGTTTCCATTTATTTTAATGGACTAATACTTGTTTAAAGAGATCATGACGTGCTGACCATAGATGCCGTAGAGAAATTTTAATATGAAAGTATATTATATTATTACTCTCCTACTCCTATTATAACGCTAATCTATTCTAGATTTTATTCAGATTTTGCACACAGCTCATTAGAACTCAATCCTAAAATTATATATGGAACAAGCTGTACTCAAAATTATATATGGAACAAGCTGTACTCAAAATTATATATGGAACAAGCTGTACCATCAAAATTATGGGTGTTTAAAAGTTAATATAATAGATTTTTTAAATTTTGGCGTGATCAGTGTACAAAGTTTATATAGCTAAATAATAATAATAATAATTTAGAACCGAGTCATATGATAATGAGAGATTTTTGTGAAGGGGGTGTGACGATGGGGAATGTGTCTCATTGGGTTTTGTCTTGTGCCAGTCTCATCCCGCCTGTGTTTGGCACCTACCCAGCATCAGTCACTGGGAATAATTGGGTGAAGCTAGCCCCAAGCATCTGGCTTCCAGCCTCGTAGAGTCGTATCCATTTATAGTTTCAGTGATATATTGACTCATATTTTTCTTGAGCAAAGCAATACATTTTCATTGTCCATCACGATTGCTTCAGGCAATATCTTGTGTGAGCTTTGATATTGGGAAATATCCAGCAATAACTCTAATTTACTTTGACAGATTTTGAACAAATCAGAACATGTATTTGTGGAGGATATTGAAGCTTTAGTTTAGCGAATCTTTTTCCAATTTTGAATTTGTAGTTTTCTGAAATTGAAAAATAAATATATGTCCCCCATTTACACGTTCTCAGTGTACCATATAGGACTTTTGCAGTGGGAGTCGTATCTGATTTAATATCCTGCCCATCAGTGTTTGGTTCGCTTGATAACTGTCTGGATCCTCCTCCTCTGTCTGTCTCTCTCTTTCCATGTCTGTCTCCGTCTCTCTCTCTCTCTCTCTCTCTCTCTCTCTCTCTCTCTCTCTCTCTCTCTCTCTCTCTCTCTCTCTCTCTCTCTCAAGCTCCTGTTGCCAGAAAGTTACATATCAGCACAATAACACACACAAAGACGAAATTAATGACAAAAAATCTTATGTCGAATAAGGTAACATCAGGAGAGAGAGAGAAGTCACAAAGATATTAATACCACGGTCAGTAAAGGAGGTACGCAGCTTCCTGTGCGAAAATAAGAAAATGTTTTTCGATATTTTGTAGAGGGGATGTAATGATGGGAAGAAGCTATGCGATCATTCCGCGGTGCTGTGTTGTATTTAGCAAAACTCCAGCGAACATTTTCCAAAATGTATTATTTGAAAACATGAGCGTCTTGTGGAATAAATGTTGGCAATACTTTTTGCTTTTTGCAATCAAACTGTTCACATTTTGTATTGTTTTTGCAATCAAGATCATTTTTGCAATGAAGTAAAGATATTTGAAGGTGATATTAATTTAAATTCGAACGAGACGTCTCTCAAACGACGGCACCTATAAGAGACAGGTTTCTGACAAGTGTGAAACAAATACACGACAAGAACCTCACAAATAAGAGACAAATCTCTCACAAATAAGAAACAAGTTTCTGAAAACGACGAAATATCAGCTGTAAGGGTACAGTGTTACCACCTACGATTCAATTGTACCAAAACCGAACACTTCGAACCAAGCGGTACTGTGGTTCTACATTTCGCCACATTTTGCTCAGAAGCTTTACATTTGCTCTGCACCGAAACGAAATTTGATGAACAGGATATTAGAAACATGGAATGGTCTTGTTCTATATGTTCAGCGTGTTGCCTTGGAAGATCATGTAAAACTTGAACATAGTAATTCAAACAGCATTGACGAAGCCAATTTACAAGAATAATTTTCAGTTTCTAAGATGTATTCTACCTTTTGTAACTAAAAATAAAGACAGAATTTCAAATTGAAGGTGTTCATATCCACCATGCATTCGAGAAAATCTGTGTATTGATGAATTCTTTCAAATTTCTTAGAGAGAAGTTCTTAACACCCAAGACATATCTTCAAGGAGCACCCAAGGTCTTCAAGGAGCCCCCAAGGTCTTCAAGGAGCACCCAGGGTCTTCAAGGAGCACCCAGGGTCTTCAAGGAGCACCCAGGGTCTTCAAGGAGCACCCAATGTCTTCAAGGAGCACCCAGGGTCTTCAAGGAGCACCCAAGGTCTTCAAGGAGCACCCAGGGTCTTCAAGGAGCACCCAAGGTCTTCAAGGAGCACCCAAGGTGTTCAAGGAGCACCCAGGGTCTTCAAGGAGCACCCAGGGTCTTCAAGGAGCACCCAGGGTCTTCAAGGAGCACCCAGGGTCTTCAAGGAGCACCCAGGGTCTTCAAGGAGCACCCAAGGTCTTCAAGGAGCACCCAAGGTCTTCAAGGAGCACCCAAGGTCTTCAAGGAGCACCCAAGGTCTTCAAGGAGCACCCAAGGTCTTCAAGGAGCACCCAAGGTCTTCAAGGAGCACCCAAGGTCCCCATACCGTTCAACATGAAGTATATCTTTCCTGAGGGTGTGAAGGTACAGCGAATGATTCTGGAACGAAATTTCACAATCGACTTGAGAATGGTCCAGGACGGACCGAAATGTCGTCGTCCCTTCACCTTCTAGTGTGTGGTCTGGTCAACTTTACTTTAGCCACGTTATTGTGACTCATCGCCTGCATTCTGGAACGAAAGTTCAGTATAGAAACCTCTCTTTTGTTTCTGGATTCCGAGTTTAAGTGTCATAATTAAAAACAAGATACTCCTTGGAATATAGAGATATATTCTCTCACCCTGTTCCTGACTCCTTACCTAATACTGTAAATGATGAAAGGGGGGAAAAAATTGGTTATATTTTAAAAGTTTTGATATTCTTGAACCTGTAAAATTTAAGAATAGTCAGGAGCTTACAGTATGCGGACAAATCGCCGGTGCTTCCTCACTTGAGTGATGTTATGCTGTCTCTGTGCAGCATAAAATGGTTTTACCTTATTAAGTAGCGATTGTACAGACTATTTTCTAAGAGTTAAATCTTTTAAATATGGAATCTCAGAATGGGATAATTCTCACAAAAAATTGATCCACCAGACCTTTTAATAAACGGGTTCACCAAATTGTGTTATGAATGGGAGCCATCAGTTAAATAACTTGAAAAACAGCATCCAGATTTCAAACAAATATTTGTAAGAGAACAACATTAATGATCAAACAACCCAGATTTCCTTCTTATTTTATCCTCCACAAACATAGAAAAGTAAAATCTAATTAGAACCCTACACTTCCTAATGATTTCTTATCTTTAAGAAGATATGATTCTTACTGTGATATCCGAATTATGTGTTCTCTCCATTCAACCATTTTCTCCCACAACAAAATCAGAGATAAAGTGATAATGATGACGGAAGATTAATAGTTATGAAATGGCTGTGATACAAAGTACAAAGTGAACGCTGTGAGTTTATCTAAAACTGTTTTTATTAATTAATTGAATATTTTATTAAATCATTTTATTAGATAGTAAGTAATTGAGTCAATTAATTGTTAAAAATAATAAATCATTATACAATTTAATTTTAATAATACATCATTTTATTAAATAATGAATAATTGTGTTAAAAATGTTTTAAATACTAAAAATAAGTAGTATATAATATATATATATATGTATATATATATATATATATATATATATATATATATATATATATATATATATATATATATATATATATATATATATATATATAATAGAGAGAGAGAGAGAATATAAATCAGTAATACGTATTATAAAAACAATAAACATTAATAAAGACAGTTAATATTAATAAAAAAAATTAATCATTAATAATGAACGAGGCAGATGTGTTCAGAACGAGACATTTAACCTTCCTTCCTGATCACATTCACTCGCCCTTCACACTCAGAGGCAGAGAGAGAGAGAGGGAGAGGAAAAAAAACGCGTCCGAAATACCAGCTACGTCCGACTCGGTGTCCCACCTGAGAGTTCAGCAAACTATAGCGAACTTGGAGTTGAACTTTCTGGTTGACAGAGACAAAGTTCAATAGAAAGTATGACACACTCCAGCTGCCTGCCTGCCTGCCGGCCCACGTTCAACAGCCTATATAGGGTGTTGAACGTGTAGGTATTGACAAAGGGTGTTCTTATAGAGCGATTTTATAGTGGTAAGGAATTTAATGGCTTTAAAATGATATATTTGGTCGTGGCTTTGTAAGAATATACCATTTAATTAACAACATCAGTTCTGTCATACCCTCTTGTATCTTCTTGTATTACTCTGTATTCCCGTAGTGTATTCCTTGACGAGGTGTTAATACCTGAAAGTGCTTTGGGTTATTTTTCGTTATTCTACGTCTATGGACGCAGGTTTGATCCAATTTAATGGCCTCGGTTTTCTATCATTGATACATCTCGTTGTTGCGATTCGAATTATGAATCTGCCTTAGGTTTACATTTATGTGTTAAATTATACGTATAATTCCTATGGGTATAATTTTATTGTCTAAATTACTGTGATATATAATCCAGAGTGACACAAACACACACACACTATGCGACAAGAAAAATTATATAAACATTTATTTTATATCCCTTTTATATATGCATTACACGTGAACTCAATCTAAGGACAAATTCTTGTAATCAGTTCCTCATAAACTCTATAAACTTAGATTAAATAACAAGAATTTAGAGAACTATACATGTAAAATGTTAACAATTTCATTGCACGACCCGGACACATTTCACTGAATTTCACCTCAATTTAACGTTTCGGCAAATGCGACTTTCACGGGTTAGATTTGTGTACATTTTACAGAGAGAGAATTCAGTGTGCTCCAGAACCTCTACTTTCACATTTAACTTAACAAAGAGATGTTGGGGACGAATGAGAGAGAGAGGGAGAAGAGAGAAAGGGAGAAGAGAGAGAGGGAGAAGAGAGAGAGGGAGAAGAGAAAGAGAGAGAGAGAGAGAGAGAGAGAGAGAGAGAGAGAGAGAGAGAAGGAACATGTTTCAGACAAATACAATGTTGATTGACTGGTGATAAAGGAAGTAATGGGACCCTGTAATCTTCATGGTGTGATAGCCAAGGTTCGTGTAGGTGTTCTTGACTTCATCGATATCGAAGAACTGCTCCAACTGGTTATCCTGGTACAGCAACAGCTGGAGATGATGCAAAGTATATCTTTTATGAGACATGAATAACAGTGAGGTGAATAACCCAATTCATGTGTGCGTGTGTGTGTGTGTGTGTGTGTGTGTGTGTGTGTGTGTGTGTGTGTGTGTGTGTGTGTGTGTGTGTGTGTGTGTGTGTGTGTAAACTCGTCTACTTGTGTCTATATGATCGAGCTTTAGCTCTTGGATCCCCGCTTTTCAAGCCGTTGGTGGTCTACAGCAATGACCTATTGCTGGCCTATTTAACTCTCTCATACAGGTTTTTAAAGTTATGCTTGCAGTTATCCTCTCCAATATGCTCCTTATAGTCATTCCATTTACTCACTACTCTTACACTTGAAAGAAAACTTTATAACATCTCTATGACACATCTAAGTCTCAAGCTTCCATCCGTCACCCTTGTGTTATTCATATTTATTTTAAACAATTCCCGTTTCCACCTTGCACTCCCTCTAAGTATTTTATAAACCAATATCATTCCCCCCACCTTGTCATGTGTACTCACCTAATTGTGCTTGCGGGGGATGAGCTGTGGCTCTTTGGTCCCGCCTCTCAACCATCAATCAACTGGTGTAAAGGTTCCTGCGCCTATTGGTCTCTATCATATCTACACTTGAAGCTGTGTATGGAGTCAGCCTCCACCACTTCACTTACTAATGCATTCCATTTGTCAACCACTCTGACACTGAAAAAGTTCTTTCTAATATCTCTAATATGTGTGTGTGTGTGTTTTAATAAAAAAAATAGCAAAATAATAGAATACAAATATAATGCATTTACAAATGAGGTGATTTTAGGCCATCTCTCTAACTCAGACAGTTTAAGGAGATATGAAGCAACTTAGTTTGAATGCTTTCTAAAACTCCTGGTCTTAAAACAGGTGTTTTTTTTCTAAATTCAGACGATTGTAAAATCTTGAAAACGGGCTGAATTATTACTCATTATAATGTCAACAAACTTAATGAAAACAAAAACAAACAAACGTGAAACAAAAGTCAATAAAAGTAAACAAAAGCAACAAATACGGAAATTAGAGAACGAAAATGAATGACTTTCCTAGGCCGACCTTGACGTGGAAGGGGTATCCAAGTGCCTTGTTTAGGGCCAGGAATCCTGTGGTCATCTCCATGCCTCCACCGGAGAGGTCAAAGGTTAGGAGGTCAATCTGTGGGAGGTGTTATTTGGTCCAGGCTATATACAGCATTAGCTTACCTTAAGATAAGTTTAATAATTGACTGTGTGAGCCTTTGCTTATTGGCTGGAGGGTCATTCAGCGAAATATCATGTGTTGGATGTTTAAATTTGCATTGTAAACAAGTAATTACGTTATTCTATAAAATATTTGAAGTTTATGGTAATTTATGAACTAAATTAATTATGAGTTCCAAATTTTGCCAAAAAAAAAAATTAGATTTCTATAATATTTAAACCAAGCTTCGGGTTAAAAAAATGCAAAAAAAAAAAAAAAAAAAAATGTTTAAGCTAAGCTCCGTGCTTAGTAAACATTAGGATATTTTTAAGTTTGTATTAACAAAATCTAACAAATTTATGCAGGTCACGAACTGATTCACACACACACACACACACACACACACACACATATACACACTTTATCTCTCTCTCTCTCTCTCTCTCTCTCTCTCTCTCTCTCTCTCTCTCTCTCTCTCTCTCTCTCTCTCACCTGAGTGTAGCCAGCAGCTTTCAGCACTGAGAGGAGAGGATAACAGGTTGTGTTCCAAATCTCTCCTGCGAGCAGATCCTGTCAAGGAGAGAGAGGCAGAAACCCTGAGCATGAGTTAAACGTCAGATACTGTTAGGACACAAGGGACAGAAAAGGGCTGGTTAATAAGGCTGTGGGGAAGACTGATCAAAGGGTGACATATAAGGCTGGAACAAGGCTGAGATAGCTGATTTACGGCTGACATACGCCTAAGACAATTCAACAATCAAGACTGATGTTGGTCTTCAGAAAAGCCCACGAGAAATAAAAAGGAAAGCCTTATTTAACACCTATACTGTGTTCATTCGTGGAGAACAACATGTTCATGTTCAGAAAGGAACTAGAAGTCTTATAGACAGTGTTGAGATAAGTCTGAAGGTTAGGTTGAGATATGTTAATTGTGAACGCGTAAGTCTTTCCAACACGAACTTCCAGAAATTTTATATTTATAAGACCTCTCATATACAATATGTGGAAGGTCTCTCTCTCATTCAATATTTTGAAGGACTTTCACATTCAATATTTTGAAGGACTCATATTCAATATTTTGAAGGACTTTCACATTCAATATTTTGAAGGACTCATATTCAATATTTTGAAGGACTTTCACATTCAATATTTTGAAGGACTCATATTCAATATTTTGTAGGACTCTCACATTCAATATTTTGAAGGACTCGTATTCAATATTTTGAAGGACTCATGTTCAAAATTTTGAAGGACTCATATTCAATATTTTGAAGGACTCTCACATTCAATATTTTGAAGAACTCATATTCAATATTTGGAAGGACTCGTATTCAATATTTTGAAGGACTCTCACATTCAATATTTTGAAGGACTCATATTCAATATTTTGAAAGACTCTCTCATACAACATTTTATAAACCATTCAGACATGATCGGGCAACACACTAGAAGGCAAAAAATACTTTTCATTTTAACTCAGAAAAAAAACCCATTTGGAACCATGCAAGCTTGGACCTACACACAGTATTCCTATAATGCCCACTGACTCCTATAATTTTCATCCTCACGTATAACATCTGACTTCCATTACACTTACCGATGGAGAAGCGTACTTGACCAGTTGTGAGCGACCTTGTTGTGCCTTAAGCAAGCTTCTTGTAAAGTTGCTGGGAGCGCGGGTACGTACCAACTGTTGCTGTGGGAGAAGATGCCACGGGGGAGAGGTGGGAGAAATCCATGCAGTGTGGAGGGTCAGTGGTTTAGTAAACAAAGAACCAATTTACAGACTTTGCTACATGAAGTCTGTGGATTACTGATGCCTTAAACTTAAAGATTAAGTTTTAATTTATAATTAAATTTAAACTCAATTATATTAAGAAGTAGACGTACTTTCGAGCTAATCCATGCCTCTGTTGGGGTATTCTGAATTACACACGACAAACTATACTTGGCTCCGTTAAAGTATTTACTTCTAACTTGTTATACACCCATCAGCACTGTATTGTATTCTTGTTTCTGTATAACAAGAATACAGAATTAACAGCGTGTTTAGGACAACAGCAGTGTACTACACGCACCTGCAGACTAGATTACCCTAAAAAAAAAATTTAATTTAAAAATAAAATGCAATAAATCCATATCCTGACCCCCCCCCCATCCTTCCAGGGGCTATATTGTCGTAATGGCTTGGCGCTTTCCCCTGACAATTCCCTTCCCTTCCTCACCCCCCTGAAGGATTCGAACCCAGACAGCCAGGGCTCCATGCACCTTAGTGAATACATTATTTAACTCGCTACTGGATACTCTCTCTTTTTTTTCTCTTTCTCTCTCTCTCTCTGTCTCTCTCTCTTTCTCTCTCTCTCTGTCTCTGTCTCTCTCCCTCTGTCTCTCCCTCTCTGTCTCTCTCCCTCTCTTTCTCTATCCCTCTCTTTCTCTCTCCCTCTCTTTCTCTCTCCCTCTCTATCTCCCTCTCTGTCTCTCTCCCTCTCTTTCTCTATCCCTCTCTTTCTCTCTCCCTCTCTTTCTCTCTCCCTCTCTTTCTCTCTCCCTCTCTTTCTCTCTCCCTCTCTGTCTCTCTCCCTCTCTCTCTCTCCCTCCCCACTACCTACCGAGGAGGCGTAGGGGTCGACGGAGACGCAGACGGGGAGAGTGCTGGAGGCGCGGGGGGAGGCGCGCAGTTGACCGTAGTTGATGGGGTCAGCCTCTACTAGGAGACCCCGCCACCCCTGCGTCGCCTCCAGCCACCAGGTGTTACTCAGCCACAAGCCGTCCTGGGCGCCCACCTCCACAAACACACCGCTCTTCTGTATACAAAGTGTGTGTGTGGGTGTGTGTTTTTTACTCTTTGTGTCTGCAAAGTCTCGAGTTATTAGCTCTTGGACCTTCCCTGGACCTTTCTAACCAGTCTGTGTTTCTTCTGTTATGTCTAATATAATTTTTTTTAAGCTACATAGTGTACTCAGCTATTTGTGCTTGCGGGGGTTGAGCTTTGGCTCTTTGGTCCCCGCCTCTCAATTGTCAGTTAACTGGTGTACAGATTTCTATGAGCCTACTATGTGTGTGTGTGTGTGTGTGTGTGTGTGTGTGTGTGTGTGTGTGTAAACCCCCCCTTACGGTTTGATTGACAGTTGAGAGGCGGGACCAAAGAGCCAAACCTCAAGCAAGCACAATTAGGTGAGTAAAACTAGGTGATGTAACAGACATAACATGAAGAGCCAAGCATATAAAACATTATTTTTTATTAATTTTCAACTTTTAAAGTATGTTTTTGCTTAAAAAATGTAAATAATCAATTTAAGTCATAAATAGCATCAGATATTTGTTGACGTTAAAAATTGTGTATTTACATTCAGCTTTAGGCTCTTAATTCAATGTAGTAATTCCTATTTTGTCTGCTTAAAGTTGGGTCAACCCACTTACCGTGGTCGATAGAGCGACAGTGTAACTATTTGCAGGGCCAGAGTTCGATCCCAGATGGTCCTAATGACTGAGGACTGTTCCTACACTCCGTCCCCATATCCCAAGAATTAGTCTGTCCTTAAATCCCTTCTAAGAGCCATGTTAACATATAGTTATACCTGTCCTTGAAAGAGCGTTCTTAGGAGGACCTCGCTGGTGTTGAAGGAGGGCCGATCTTGCCAGGGCGGCTGTCGTGGGCGGAGACGACTTGGCTTCCGAGGCGGCGGTTCAATCATCTCCTTCAGGAACTTAATGAGACGAGCGTCCCGCCAGCTTAGCGGTTCCCGCAGCCGCTGACGGACACACGACCGCACCGCTGTTTACATAAGACCGCCATCAGTGCTGCTCGAGTTTAACAACTGATAAAAGGGACCTCTAAGGGTCGTCTAAATGTAAAGGTAACTTAAAATGCGGACTTTAATCTACTATATCTACCTTCGGAGGGTAGATATGGTAGATACTTCATTACTCGTACTATACGGCTTTATGGTATATTATTCATAGAGATAATTAGAGCGCAACAAGCATAATCTCTAGAGACTGATGGATGCCTACTACTGTCTTGCAAGTAGCAACAGTTTCCTCAGACACTGCAGCTAACTCGACATCAGCTCTGAGAATTTAATTAAGATCCATTCCTTAATATAAATATAAATATATATATATATATATATATATATATATATATATATATATATATATTATATATATATAATATTTATATATATATACACCATCAACCCCACCGTCACGACAGGCCGAGGTGGGTTTCCCACTGGCCGAGTCGACGTCGCCCTGCTCCTCAGGCCGGGGGCTGGCTTGGCCAGTCCGGCCGGCCGGCAAGGATCCGGCTCCTGACGAAGGATGCTGGGCCGCCTCTCGCTGCCTGATCACCAACACTGTCGCCGCCAGCAGCATCCCCATCACCGTCCATATGTGCAGCATCTTCATCTTACACTTCCTTCTCTGGAATGAATCTTAATTGCTTTAAAAATCCAAGTAGTAAAAAAAAAAAAAGACTTCGAATATTGGTTCTGACGTTTATTTTTGTATCAGGATAGATGGACGTAGTTAACCAAGATGATAGAGAAATGGATTCAAATAACAATAATAGTAGCAATTATTACATGTTTGATACAAAATCTGAATTTATTGTATTTCATATTGTGATTTTTTATATCGATTACAAACATTATTTATATCGATTGCTTAGTGTATTATGAATAAACCTTCGTTTTATGGGCAAAAAAAGTAATATGTATTTGGACTTAATTTCAAAAAATTTGGTTTTAATTTCAATGATTTTAGACGAATTTGGATTTAATTAGGACTTAATATATACATTTTTAGTTGTAATTTCAACAAATTTGGACTTAGTTTATTCATTTTTCGGCTTAATTTCAAAACCCGCTCTTAATACATAACTCAAAAAACGAAATGATTTAAAGAGAGTGTGGAAGGGATCTATCAGTAGAAAGGGCCTAGTCATGACGACTATATAGAAGAAAACTGCTCTTCAGGTACTCACCATTGGTCTACTGTACTCAAGTTCTCCACGATGAATGCTGTCTCGGGCCTCGAGTGTCATTTCTACTCAAATACAACGCTCAATGTATCTCTGTATCGGCACACTGTATCGTAATATTAAGTTATCATGGTATATATTCAGGCGATGAGTCACAATAACGTGGCTGAAGTATGTTGACCAGACCACACACTAGAAGTTGAAGGGACGACGACGTTTCGGTCCGTCCTGGACCATTCTCAAGTCTATTGTGTCACAATCGACACAATCGATTCTCAAGTCACAATCGACTTGAGAATGGTCCAGGACGGACCGAAACGTCGTCGTCCCTTCAACTTCTAGTGTGTGGTCTGGTCAACATGGTATATATTAGAATTATGTCGGTCTGCTTATATTCCTTTGCCACTAAATTAACTCAGTTCTTTGCATGCTGCTTTCTGATACGCGTTTTTGGTTGAGTGAATGTAATGGGTTTCGCTTCATGCGGTGAGTATACAGGCCTTTATCTAAGAGAAAAGATAGGACACAACAATATAATATCCTGTTGACCAGACCACACACTAGAAGGTGAAGGGACGACGACGTTTCGGTCCGTCCTGGACCATTCTCAAGTCAATTATAATATCCTATTTTCCCAAAGTCAACAATACCCCTTAATTTGCGTGAAAACGAAAATTATTGATGGAATCATGGACCAGCACAGGCATGGTCTGATTCACTTGACTGCAAAGGCTTTCTGGGACTGATGTGATTCAGACGACTGCTTGGGCTTACTGGGACTCGTCTGATCCAAACGATTGTGTAAGAGAACTAACTGACGAGAGAACTGGCTGACTGTCTGAGATGGAGGCAAGTTGCCAGCGTGGTCACGGCAGCGTCAGTAAATCGGAGGATAAAAAAATTCTTATCCACATTTTCCTGGAAGCTATTTATATGTTACCGCGTCTTATCAGTGACGGCAGCTGTGTTTATCTACTGAATCACCAGATGTTCAGTATTTTTGTTTTGTTTTCCTGTTCTTCATACAGGTGTGTGCACACACACGTGTTTGGTGTAACTTGTGTGTAGCAGAGAATGAGTCGCGGTTAAGATGGGTTACATGGCAGCACTGTGCATGCTGAAAGCGCTGGAGGGGAGTCATAATGCTGTAATAGCCTGAGAAGGAAGTATAGAACTTTATATTCTCGCCTACTGCTCCTTGCTGTAGGCACGTTGACGTCCTTAGTCTTCTCTCACCATCTTATCTCTTTATCTCTCTCTGTTTACCCTCTTGTTTCCTCCCTAATCTCTCTGTCTATCTTAAAAGGTGTTGTTTCTTTGTTTCTCACTTCCTTCAGAGTTTCACTCTGGTTTTCACTTTCCTCATTTTCTTCTCTTCTACCTTTCTCCTCATCTGTATCTACTTCCAGTCTCCCTCTCCTCCATCCATGCTCCTGCTCCAATCCTACTCCATCCTCAACTCCGGCTCAACTCTGGCAGAGGGAAAAAAAATACTTTTGCAAATCTAATCTTTAAAGAGGAATACCGACTCCGGAGGCCAGTTTTCGGCAATAGTTTTCACAATTAAGTTGACTTTCTTTTTTGTTTGAAACTTTCCTGTTTAATTAACATTCCATTTTCAAGGAATTTCATCACAGATGCGACGATGGAAGTATGTGGGAGGGGGGGGGGGGGGCGGGGGGATTTAGCTTCCGATTCTTGCGATGCTTTAGAGCTTACAGAGGCTGCTCTATTGGATGTGTTGGAGCTCTATGTTGGAGCTCAGATAGAGGCATTATTCTGTTTGGTTTTCCCTTGATATAGATGTGGGGATAAGTGTGTAATAACTGATAACTGTAGGCTCGCGTTCACTGTTAATTTCTCAGAGCTTAATTCTAATTGGATATTAGCGTTTCCTGTTCCCAGTAAGTACCTCGTTGTTGTATAATGACTGCTGGCATTCATCTATGATATTTTGTTCATTTTGCATTTGTGTGTGTGTGTGGTGTGTGTGTGTGTGGTGTGTGTGTGTGTGTGTGTGTGTGTGTGTGGTGTGTGTGTGTGTGTGTGTGTGTGTGTGTGTGTGTATGTGTGTGTGTGTGTGTGTGGTGTGTGTGTGTGTGTGGTGTGCGTGTGTGTGTGTGTGGTGTGCGTGTGTGTGTGGTGTGTGTGTGTGTGTGTGTGTGTGTGTGTGTGTGTGTGGTGTGCGTGTGTGTGTGGTGTGTGTGTGCGTGTGTGTGTGTGTGTGTATGTGTGTGTGTGTGTGTGTGTGTGAGGGTACTCACCTAGTTGTGCTTGTGGGGGTCGAGCTCTAGTTCTTTGGTCCCGCCTCTCAACTGTCAATTAACTAGTGTACAGATTCCTGAGCCTACTGGGCTCTATCATATTTACATTTGAAACTGTGTATGGAGTCAGCCTCCACCACATCACTGCCTAATGCATTCCATTTGTTAACTACTCTGACACTGAAAAAGTTCTTTCTAATGTCCCAGTGGCTCATGTAGGTACTCAGTTTCCACCTGTGTCCCCTTGTTCGCATACTACCCGTGTTAAATAGTTTATCTTTATCCTGTCAATTCCTCTTAGAATTTTGTAGGTAGTGATCATGTCTCCCCTTACTCTTCTATCTTCCAGTGTCATGAGTTACCTTTCCCGCAGCCTGTCCTCGTAACTCATGTCTCTTAGTTCTGGGACTAGTCTAGTGGCATACCTTTGAACTTTTTCCAGCTTCGTCTTGTGCTTGATAAGGTACGGGCTCCATGCTGGGGCCGCATACTCCAGGATTGGTCTTACATATGTGGTGTACAAGATTCTGAATGACTCCTTACACAGGTTCCTGAACGCTGTTCTGATGTTAGCCAGCTTTGCCTACGCCGCAGATGTTATTATTTTGATGTGGGTTTCAGGAGACAGGTTTGGGGTTATTACCTTACAATTGAGTGGTGGGGAATATTACCCCAGCCCAGTGGCGGGGAATAATACCCCAACCCAGTGGCGGGGAATCTTACCCCCAGCTCAGTGGCGGGGAATAATACCCCAGCTCAGTGGCGGGGAATCTTACCCCCAGCTCAATAGCGGGGAATAATACCCCAGCTCAGTGGCGGGGAATAATACCCCAGCCCAGTGGCGGGGAATAATACCCCAGCTCAGTGGCGGGGAATAATACCCCAGCTCAGTGGCGGGGAATCTTACCCCAGCTCAGTGGCGGGGAATCTTATCCCCAGCTCAATGGCGGGGAATATCTTTTACCTAGGTATAATATATGCGACTCCTCCCATCCTCCCAGATATTCAATACCTGTACGTAATGTTTACAAACAACTCTCTAAGTATTACTGGATTATCTTGTTGGATTATGCAAATTGATCCCGAAAGACGAAGGTGGAACAGCTGGAGGAGAAACTATTTGGGAGCAAACGAGGAGACGGGACAGTGGAGTGGGACTTGGGATGTGATGCTGGGGTGGGACTCCAGCTTCCTTAAGATGGGGGATACTGGGATGGGAGTTGAGCTTGCTCGAGGAGATGTGACACTGGAAGGGGACTACAACTTGCTCGAGGGAGTGGGTGGGTCGTCCTTGGAGACCGAGCTGGAATCACAGAGTTTTTTCATTCTTGAGTGAATAACCGGACCTAAACACTAGGTGCATTCACTCTGTCTCTTGTAAAGCAATAATTTGAATATCATGTATTGGTCGCGATATCCTTTCGTATGTATTGACTTTGCGATACATACGTTATATGCATATATATACAAATATAGATGTATACACAGTGCTAGAAAATGGCTAATGTCAGATCACATACACACAGAAATCAAAATAGCGTGATGCATCTAATGAACACATCTACAAGGGCCGTGACGAGGATTCGAACCTACGTCCGAGAGCATCCCAGACGCTGCCTTAATCTTCGTCACGGCCCTTGTGGATTTATTCAATGTCAGATCACTTTTTAACAAGTGAGAGACGAAGCATGGGCTAAACTACACACCAGACACACTGACATGTATCCCATTAATACACACTGGGGGAAAATATATATGGATACACTCGCATCTTATTTATAAATTTGCATCTTACGCACCGTATTTTCTCCAGGCGAAATAAGGTGCGTTAAGCAAATAAGGTGTTTAACGAAGAGCCAATACAGGTTCGAAGAAAATAAATCCTGTCTTACTCCCCTGGCACAAGGGAAGGATTGTTTACGATCAAGAAGTACTGGGATAGAGAGATGTGAGTGTGCCCTTAAGTTTTGTTAATAAACACGTGGTATTTTGTGAGATTTGGGCTCGTTAACTGTTGGTATGTAGGTGTTATTCTGATACGTGCACGTTAATCGGTTGATATGTACGTATGTTAATCTGTTGATATGTTCCTACGTGTTGATCTACTGATGAGTACGTGGAAAGTTATTGGGTTACTTTCATGTCGTCTTGGAAGAGAAGTGATCATTCTGAATTAAACTAAGTCAAGATTTCTGATTCTGTGTTGCTCTTTTTGTGGTTGTGCAACTTTGTGTTTCATTAATACGTGTTACTGTGTGTTAATTTGCATACAATGTGTTACTTAGTGGTACTATTAGTTTATGTAACCTTGTGTTAATTTTTTTGGTATTTAGCTTGGGATTCGCCAAGGCAGTGAAGAACATTTCCCCTGTATTGCTAGACTTCTTAAGACGTTCTTAAGACCTTCTTAATTAAGACTTTCTTAAGACCTTGAGACTTTTAAGACCTTCCTGAAACCTTCTTAAGGCTTTCTTTGAGATTTTAAGACCTTTCAAGACTTCCAACTACTATTGACAACAGAGAAACCAAAACAGTCCTCCTGTTACAGGACAAGTTACTGTTACCTGATAACAAAAACAGGTTCCTAGGACATGTTTAAAGTTACCTGATCTACTAGTGTGAGGGACAATGACAAGCATGATTGGGTGCCGTGACTGTATAGCCAATCAATAGCCAATCAAAACACGTAGTAAGATTTGATTACGATTATTTTTTAAAGGGGTGATACGAGGTAAGATATAGGTGATACTAGGCATAATAGTGGTGATACTAGCCATAATAGTGGCGATACAGGCCCTAATAGGGGTGATACTAGCCATAAAAGGGTCATACAGGCCCTAATAGGGGTGATACTAGCCATAATAGGGGTGATACTAGCCATAGTAGGGGTGATACTAGCCATAGTAGTGGTGATACTAGGCATAATAGTGGTGATACTAGCCATAGTAGGGGTGATACTAGCCATAATAGTGGCGATACAGGCCCTAATAGGGGTGATACTAGCCATAAAAGGGTCATACAGGCCCTAATAGGGGTGATACTAGCCATAATAGGGGTGATACTAGCCATAGTAGGGGTGATACTAGCCATAGTAGTGGTGATACTAGGCATAATAGTGGTGATACTAGCCATAGTAGGGGTGATACTAGCCATAATAGTGGCGATAGAGGCCCTAATAGGGGTGATACTAGCCATAAAAGGGTCATACAGGCCCTAATAGGGGTGATACTAGCCATAATAGGGTTGATACTAGCCATAATAGAGGTGATACTAGCCATAATAGGGGTGATACTAGCCATAATAGGGGTGATACTAGCCATAATAGGGGTGATACTAGCCATAATAGGGGGTGATCCTAGCCATAATAGTGGTGATACTAGCCATAATAGTGGTGATACTAGCCATAATAAGGGTGATACTAGCCATAATAGAGGTGATACTAGCCATAATAGGGGTGATACTAGCCATAATAGGGGTGATACTAGCCATAATAGGGGGTGATCCTAGCCATAATAGTGGTGATACTAGCCATAATAGTGGTGATACTAGCCATAATAGGTGTGATACTAGCCATAAAAGGGTGATACAGGTCCTAATAGGGGTGATACTAGCCATAATAGTGGTGATACTAGCCATAATAGGGGTGATACTAGCCATAATAGTGGTGATACTAGCCATAATAGTGGTGATACTAGCCATAATAGGGGTGATACTAGCCATAATAGGGGTGATACTAGCCATAATAGTGGTGATACTAGCCATAATAGGTGTGATACTAGCCATAAAAGGGTCATACAGGCCCTAATAGTGATGATACTAGCCATAATAGGGGTGATACTAGCCATAATAGTGGTGATACTAGCCATAATAAGGGTGATACTAGCCTAGATAAGGGGGGGGGGGGTGGACAATGAATCCTGGAAAGCCATCAAAAGATCGAAAAATCCTGGAAAAAAACATGTGACTCCACATCAGTCTGAGTCAACTAAAGGCTCTGGACGGAAGGAGGTAAGCTGAACCCGTTCCTTTGGTCTGACTCTTTGATCCTGGAGAGGTATTGAGGCTCTTACATTGTCAGTATTGATTCCCTTTTGCCTGCGCTAAATATAACTGGTATTTTGACAGTCACTCGGCATATCTCTGTACGTTGTTGTTGTTGAATTAGCTGATTGAATGCTAATTTGTTAGGAATTTGTTAGTGTAGTCGATATTGTTATCTTTGGAGAGTGATTTGTTGAATTATTTTTGTGTTTCTTGTTCTTCGTCTGTGGTATTCTTGTGTCAGTTTTATCCACTCATGTTATTTTGGTTTACACTTAACACTATATATATATATAACCCCCATCGCGTCCCCTATCCATACTGCGTCCCCCTATCCCCACCACCTCGCCAACAACTTCACTCTCATCCTCCTCCATCCTCCATCACCCCCACCCTCAACCCCCTTCCCTCACAATCCCCCTCCCCCCCCCCATCCCTCATCACAATCCCCCGAACCTCATAATCAATCTCTGGCCCACCACTTTCCCTCGGATTCAGTTTTCGACCCACAATCGAGAATTCTGTGTTCGAATCCCGGGCGGGACAGAGATGGTTGGGCGCGTTTCCTCTCACCTAATGCAGCTGTTCACCTAGAAGTAAATAGGTGCCCGGGAGTTAGTCAGCTTGTTAAGGGTGTTGTATCCTGGTGGGTGAGTAATTCGGTCTTGATGAAGGGAAAACCTTTTGATATAAGCCTAACGTGTATGAATACACTCTGGCTACCTGTCCCCCGACTCAATTAATTATTGTGATTTTTTTAAAACTGTGTATGGTGTCTGCCTCCATCACATCACTTCCTAATGCATTTCATTTGTTAACTACTCTGACAATGAACAATTTTTTTCTAATGTCTCTGTGGCTCATTTGGGAACTAAGTTTCCACTTATGTCCCCCTTTGTTCGTGTTCCACCAATTTAAATAGTTTGTTTTTGTCCACCCTGTCAATTCCTCTGAGAATTTTGTAGGTTGTGATCATGTCTGCCCTTACTCTTGTCTTCCAGCGACGTGAGGTTTAGCTCTCGTAGCCTTTCCTAGTAACTCATATCTCTCAGTTTTGGGGGCCCAGTCTGGTGACATATCTCTGAATCTTCCCTAACTTGTGACTGTATGTATAAATTGGCTGTCTGACCCCCCGACACAATGAATTATTATGTTATTCTAGTCATACTGTTCTTCATGTTGCTGTGGTTCCTGCTGTTCTACATGTCTGCTGGTCGCTGTGGTCCGTGCGGTGGAACACCTTACATTTTGTTCTATAGTGACTAGATGGTAGCTCAGTGGATGATGGGTGCGTCACTCAGTCAGTCAGGTTAAGCACTTCTTGATCACGCCGGTAAATGAATGGGATACTGCATATATAATCTGCCGTTAGGTAGGGTAACCTAGATGAGTCTAGCATTTGTATTCTTGAGAGTCATATTAGAGGTCAAATACGCTCACTGGTTTAGTTTACGCTATCATTTAACGTTTTCTGTAAAATTTGTTTTGAAGAAAACTTGTTGTTACGATGATCTGAATGATAGACTGATTAAAACATTGAACTCCCGTTGTTGGGGACTAGAAGCCTGTATGTATACATACATACATACATACATACATACATACATACATACATACATACATACATACATACATACATACATACACACACAAGCTTCCCGTTCCCGAGAAAGCGAATTATGAATCATGTAATATTTAAGTTTACTCAAACACAAAAATGTTACATTAAATGAAATAGATTTATTTATTTTATTGTTTTTTTTAATTAGCAAGCTTAGGTATACACAGCAATGTGCTGCTACCTTATTCTATATGAAAGATTACACAGTGTAGATAAAAAACTAGCTATACGTTTATCAAATATTCCCATCTCCCAGAATGGTTTAGTCATACATGAAATCAGGGAAGAAAACTTGTTTAAAAATTAAAAAAATAATCAACTCTAAAAACCAGGGGCCAGATTCACGAAAGCACTTACGCACGTGTACATCTTTCTTCAATCTTTGACGGCTTTGGTAACATTTATTAAACAGTTTACAAGCATGAAAACTTCCCATTCAACTGTTGTTATTGTTATAAACAGCCTCCTGGTGCTTCGGAGCTCATTAACTGTTTAATAATTGGAAACAAAGCCGCCAAAGATTGAGAAAAGATGTACACGTTCGTAAGTGCTTTCGTGAATCTGGCCCCAGGAGAGAGCATGAAATTTAAGGCTGATCGATTATCCTCCACTAGCAAAGTCTGGGCACAGCACAAGAATATCTTCCCATATTCCTGAGTGTATGAAGTAAGTACCGATATTACTTCGTCTTAATACAGACCTTTTAAAATTTAGGACTTGTATGTAAAGTAATCAGAAACTCTCTAAACTAATGAGAGATTTTCAGTTAATGACCAGGTGAGTTTTACCTGAATTCAAGACCCCACAAACCTCTTGGCCTCGATGGGGACAGGAAGCCTGTGGGGAAAAAAATCTTAATTATTCCTTGAGATATTTCCTCTTGGTGTCTACCACTTCTCAGACCTTTTATGAGTTTATTGACTATTGATATATTTATTTATTCATTTATTTATACAAGAAAATACACTGGGTTGTATCCGTACAAATTTTGATTAGTGGTTTACATGTATTTACCTGAGGGTCACTAACGCTAGTGGCCTCGACGAGGACAGGAAGCAAGCGGCTTGTCAAAGGTAGTTGAGAATTGGCCTGATGATCTTTTCCAGCTGTATTTTAAAACCCAGCTGAGTTTCGGCGGTAACGCATTCATGCATTTATGGAATGCATGTGAAGACTCGCTGCTTGGATACAGAAGTTAAGGTGAAACGAAACTTGAAACCGTAACGAAACTTCCACAACCAAAATTTCCTTGAAGAAGTTAAAGCATCGTTCACGTTGTTCCTGAAGTCATTCTTGTTGGCTTAGAAAAAATAGAACAAAATAGAATCTGCCCGAAACGCTTTGCGTAATAGTGGCTTTAGGCATTGTATGTACTAGCTCTATCTATAAAGCAAACAAACTTTGTAAAATCTCTTTATGTATGTACCTTACCTAAATAAAAATTATTATTATTATTATTATTAACAAACTTCGAACATCGTTGAAAAGACAGACACTCAACATTGTGCCGAATAAATATCTTTTGCTTTAAACTTTTTTGCAGAAGTGTGATATTAATTTTATTTTTAGTCAGCTGATAGCGAGACGTCACTCTAGCCAACACAACCTGATATATCATGTGCAACACAGGACTCAACTTATCAGAATCATGTTCTTCAATTACGCCGATAGAAAAACTTTTGTTGAACATTTGATGCCAACCGTACCTAGCAGTAAAATAGGTACCAGGGTGTTAGTCAGCTGTCATGGGCTGCTTTCTGGGGGTGGAGGCCTGGTCGAGGACTGGGCCGCGGGGACACTAAAAAAAAAAAAACGAAATCATCTCAAGACAACTTCCATACTTCTTCGTGGATCTCTTAACGATGTAAAGGAAAATCTTCGATATACATGCAGATATTCAGCAGGTGATGATGAGGTGTTCCTCGATCATGTTCACTCACAACTTCTGAATTTATATACAAATCACCTAAAAAAATCACAATGGCGTGATTCACTTTGATCATTTACCCGGACCATTCAACCTGACCATTCAACCTGACCATTCAACCTGACCATTCAACCTGACCACTTACTATATACACAAAAAATGTTTACTATTCATTTTACAGTTGTATATAAATAATATATAAAACCACAGAGGTCAATGAATGCAAAAGTATTTCATTATTCAAAGATATATTTTAAAAATAAAGATATCACGTTTGCTGTAATTATTAGTGATACTGTGTAATTTTATACTTAATACATTTTTACTTTGAATCAAGAAAAGGATTTATAATAAAAAATATCGATAATAGAAATATCGATAATTGTAGCTTTTCCTTGAAATCTGTTCAGCTCCTATTTGAAAATATAATACATTTGAAAATATAATACATGTATTATCTTAAATGATTCTGGGAATATCCAGTGTATAGGTTCGAATCCACATTACTACTCCTGTAGATTTTGGGACACCCAAAAAGGGACTTTTGGGACACTCTGTACATTATCCCAAGACTCCAGACAATATTCAGTAAAGAAGATGGGAGCTGGGGACAGGAGGCAGAGCACAAGGCCCCAAAATTATTGGTCGAATGCCGACAATGAATCTGTGTCCTGAAGTTGCCATTAACAGCATATTATCAACTGCATATGCAATGTTGGCAACACACTCTTTCAAAATTTGAACAAGGAGTTACTCAAGACTCTGTATACACTACGTATGTCAGACCAATTCTAGACTATGCAGTGCTCGAGTATGGAATCTACGTTTCGTTAAAAGCCCATCGGAGCTGAACAGATTTCAGAGGAAAGCTGCAAAGACTAGTTGTAGTGGTGTTATGTGGGACAGAAGACACTATGGGCTGGAGACCAGACCACACACTAGAAGGTGAAAGGACGACGACGTTTCGGTCCGTCCTGGACCATTCTCAAGTCGATTGCGGTCTAGCCAATCGACTTGAGAATGGTCCAGAACGGGCCGAAACGTCGTCGTCCCTTCACCTTCTAGTGTATGGTGTGGTCAACATACTTCAGCCACGTTATTGTGACTCATCGCCGGGCTGGATATGGATAATTGGGCTGGATTTTGGATAATTCATGAATTCGTGAGAGGCATTATCCTATGTCTCATGAAAGCAGCGTTACGTAAGGATATTCTGACCGGTGTGGATGTCCGATGTTCACCACTGAAGACAAAATATTATACCATAGTTCGTACCAATTCTAATATTGGTATAGAGGCTTTCCGTGTATACGACGATGAAGCTCTGTTCTTGTTTTTGCAATGAAAATCGATGCATATTGTAAAGAATTACTTGAAGATCCACAAGTATATATGACACACATTTACATTTGAGACAACAGTGACACTAGCACGTCCATTATTGCATATAAAAATATATAGAAATGTCTGTAATTACTGCCCCTTGCATCGTTATCTTTTGAAGCTTAAATTAATCTTTCTCAGACTTTTATTTTTTTGCAAATATGATCAGATACTATAGGACATCTTATATTTCGTATTTAATATTTCTCAGACACACTCAATCCTAAGAGAGGGGGGGGGGGCGAGAGAACAACAGCGTCTCAAGTCTCTCAACTCTCCCATATTCGTAAAGCTTTCGTAAACTATTCCTAACCATTAGTTACTCGTGTCGGCAACAAGCATTGTAGTTACCTCGTCTGCTCTAAATAACAGCAGCATTGTATTACCCCGTCGTTATTACATTGTATTTGGGGCGCCTGACAGCTGAGTGGACAGCGCTTTGGATTCGTAGTCCCGAGGTTCCGGGTTCGATCCCCGGTGGAGGCGGAGACAAATGGGCAAAAAGTTTCTTTCACCCTAATGCCCCTGTTACCTAGCAGTGAATAGGTACCTGGGAGTTAGACAGCTGCTACGGCGCTGCTTCCTGGGGGGTGTTTAACAAAAAGGAGGCCTGGTCGAGGACCGGGCCGCGGGGACGCTAAGCCCCGAAATCATCTCAAGATAACCTCATCTCAAGATATACCCGCAGAGGTGTGCAGCCTCCAGAAGGAAGGGAAAGTAAATATCAGGGGGAAAGCGCCAAGCCATTACGACTATATGGCACTTGGAAGGGGATCAGGATAAGGGGTTGGGATGGGACAAGGGGAAAGGAATGGTGCCCAACCATTTGAACAGTCGGGGATTGAACGCTGACCTGCATGAAGCGAGAGCTGAACCCGCCACTTCGCTAATGGAAATGGTTTCAGATTAAGTGGACAGAGAACTAGAATAATGCTCTTTAATGTAATAGAAATACCCAATATATATATATATATATATATATATATATATATATATATATATATATATATATATATATATATATATATATTATTAAATATGACCGAAAAAGTAAGATTAATAATTCTAACACGAATTTTCTCAATCTTTCGTACATTACGCTTCACTGTTGGAGGTAAATCAAAAATCACTTCTCCAAAATTCATTTTTATTTCTAGTCTGACGCGACACGGGCGCGTTTCGTAAAACTTATTACATTTTCAAAGACTTCACAAATACACAACTGATGAAGTCTTTGAAAATGTAATAAGTTTTACGAAACGCGCCCGTGTCGCGTCAGACTAGAAATAAAAATGAATTTTGGAGAAGTGATTTTTGATTTACCTCCAACAGTGAAGCGTAATGTACGAAAGATTGAGAAAATTCGTGTTAGAATTATTAATCTTACTTTTTCGGTCATATTTAATAATATATGTCTACAGGAAAGACTGCTACCAAAATATACTAATATATATATATATATATATATATAATATCTTCATTAGTTTGGCCAGGGTTCATAAGGATGTGTGTGGGATTCTGTTAGACGTTGTGTTAACAAAATCAGTTCTTCTGGCAGTGTGAGGTAGCAACAAAGGGTGTGTATATATATATATATATATATATATATATATATATATATATATATATATATATATATATATATATATATACATATATATATATATACATATATATATATACATATATATATATATATATATATATATATACATATATATATACATATATATATATATATATATATATATATATATATATATATATATATATATACATATATATATACATATATATATAAATATATATATATATATATATATATATATATATATATATATATATATATATATATATATATATATATATATAAGTTCCCTGGATCGATGCTACCAACAATGGTATTGTCAGGATCTATAATACATTGCTTAACAAAGTTCATATAGACACCGCCTTTCAGTGCCTAACAAAATCATTAAAAGCATTTTGCCCTCCAAGATAGTACAGTAGGCATGACTAGTTCCTAGGTGGCTTCCGGTTTATTGTTATTATTGGTTTGGAACTAAGCTTAATTAGTTCGGTATATAAGCTCGGCATATAACCACCTCTGGAGGGTTATAGGTTTGAAACTAAGCTTAATTAGTTCGGTATATAAGCTCGGCATATATCCACCTCTGGAGGGTTATAGGTTTGGAACTAAGCTTAATTAGTTCGGTATATAAGCTCGGCATATATCCACCTCTGGAGGGTTATAGGTTTGAAACTAAGCTTAATTAGTTCGGTATATAAGCTCGGCATATATCCACCTCTGGAGGGTTATAGGTTTGAAACTAAGCTTAATGCCCTATCCATCTCTAAAGGGTTATTACACAACTTTACTGATATACTAAATAAATTTAGTATGTCAGTCAACTATATTACGTTCTGAATATGGTCCAGGAATATATATTAGACTCTCGGTGAATATCCACCGAGAAATGGAATCAATTATTATTTATATTATTAATTATATTCAAATAAAATAATAAATCGCACATAAAACCACTCTCACAAGATAATAAATCAAGGATATTTTTTTTAATTAACAAATGAGGCAGTTAATCGATTGGCTACAGCTGTTATCTTGTTCAAAGCCTCACACAAGGCGATAAAACCATCAGTAATCAAGAAAGACATTTTAACATTTTCTGTGGTTTAAGTTCGTATTCACTCACACACACACACACACACACACACACACACACACACACACATATATATATATATATATATATATATATATATATATATATATATATATATATATATATATATATATATGTCGTACCTAGTAGCCAGAATGCACTTCTCGGCCTACTATTCAAGGCCCGATTTGCCTAATAAGCCAAGTTTTCCTGAATTAATATATTTTCTCTAATTTTTTTCTTATGAAATGATAAAGCTACCCATTTCATTATGTATGAGGTAATTTTTTTTTTATTGGAGTTAAAATTAACGTAGATATATGACCGAACCTAACCAACCCAACCTAACCTAACCTAACCTATCTTTATAGGTTAGGTTAGGTTAGGTAGCCGAAAATGTTAGGTTAGGTTAGGTTACGTAGGTTAGGTAGTCGAAAAACAAATAATTCATGATAACTTGGCTTATTAGGCAAATCGGGCCTTGCATAGTAGGCTGACAAGTGCGTTCTGGCTACTAGGTACGACATATATATATATATATATATATATATATATATATATATATATATATATATATATATATATATATATAAAAGGCTGTCATTACCATATTCAATCAAGACATTGTTTGGCTTACAGATTTCTGCAAATAAATTCTATAATAATCAAGTGTTCATTAAAAACAAATTTAATTATTACATATACAATAAGAAATTTATTTTGTATCGAACCCTATTTTGTACACATTGAAATAGTAAGGCAGCTGGACCTACTTCCGCACAGATAACATGTTAAATAATAGTGTCCACCGAAACAGCTTGATCTTTGCTGGACGTCTTCATATAATAGTCTATGTTCTATTTACAAATCTTACACTGCTCAGTAAAGTTTCACTGTCCCTACACTGCTTAGTAAATCTCATTTGTCCTCCCCACACACTGCTCTAAAATTTTCTTTGTTCTCCTTGCGTTGCTCGGTAAATATTAGTTATTCTCCTGACAGTGTTCAGTAATCTAGTTTACCCTCCTTGCGTTGCTCGGGATGTAGTGGTCTCGTCTCCCCCTCACACCGGCCAGGAGTCCTCCTTGTTCTTATCAGTAATAATCGTCTTCGTACTCAGAATCTCCCGGGTCCTCACCGATCTCCTCATAGTCCTTCTCCAAGGCTGCCAGGTCCTCCCGGGCCTCTACGAACTCGCCTTCTTCCATGCCTTCTCCCACGTACCTGCAGAGAGGGAGAGAAGAGGGGCTATAAAGGTTCTATGGGAGAGCAGAGGGCCTTAGATGTTCCTATGAGAGAGCAGAGGGGCTTAGATGTTGCTATGAGAGAGCAGGGGGGCTTAGATGTTGCTACGGGAGAGCAGAGGGCCTTAGATGTTCCTATGAGAGAGCAGAGGGCCTTGGATGTTCCTATGAGAGAGCAGAGGGCCTTAGATGTTGCTATGAGAGAGAAGTGGGGCTCAGATATTGCTGTAGGTTAAAGAGAGGAGCTCAGAGGTTGTGTGAGTGCCGAGTAGTACAGAGGAGAAGAGGAGATGCTTACGTGTAGCTACAGATGAAAAAAGGAAAGATGCTGATACATATAACTGGGTATAAAGATGAGAGAATCTTACCTGTAACTACTAAGGAAGGATTATCTCACATTCCTGAAGGGTATCTGAATGTAAGAGACAACAGGGGACTTACAAAGCTCTTACACCGAGTCTCCTTCCAAGTTTGCTCTTAAGAATAGATCATTCCAAAGGAACCGAAATCTCACTCAATGTGTTCTTGGAGGGAAGAAAATAATTTGTCGGAGCTAGAACAAAATCTCTAAGAGTCAGTTCGTGAGAAGTGAAGATCACAGTTGTCATGGAAAATTTGGGATGGTCGTGAAACTCTCTGCAATTTGTTCTAAATCAAATATTATTAGGATTTGTGAGTTGAATAGTAAAAATGAAACTGAGCATTAAACTGAATGATTGGTGAATCACACTCAGTAATGTTGAGAAGAAATTGCAACTTAGGTTCGACTTAGGACCATCGGTCCCGATAGGTTAGGTGGCTTGGTCTGGTTCAAACACCTTCAAGTTAGACAAAACCAAATCACTTTAGACGCCGGTCAAATTGTGAGAACGGGATGGACAGCGAAACGTGAAAAAAAAATAGAGAGATGGTAACGTGAGGTAATTATGAAGAGGAAGGGCCAAGCTACTACGACTATATCGCACTTAGGATATCAGGATAAGGGTTTGGGGTGGGACGGGGGAAGGGAAGGAATGGTGCCCAACCACTTTGACGGTCGTGGATTAAATGCTTTTCCATATGAAGCGATAATAATAATATTTACAATAAATTATCAGGGGAAAGTGCTAAGCCATTGTGTCTATATAGCACTTGGGAGGGAGCTGAATTTGGGATGGGACGGGGGAAGCTCGGGGGATTGAACGCCGACCTTCATGAAGCGAGACCGTCGCTCTACCGTCTTGCCCAAGTAGTTCGACCCATATGAAGCCTTGACCCTAGAAATCTTGAATCACCATATGAAGCGAGACTGTCGCTCTACCGTCCAGTCCAAGTCCAAGAAAGAGAAATTTACACAGAAATACTTCCAGTATTTCTCTATAAACTGTAAACTCGACCTTTGCCAAATAAATAATTCATGCATGGCAGAGCCAAATGAATAACATGCGAACTAAAGATAAAATATTAAAAATAAAGAATTAAGAAGAAAGCTTAGCCAGCCATAAACCAGATCAGAGTGAAATTATCACTACAACCAAACAAAAATCCCAACTCCAGCCCAAAAAGTTGTGCAAACAGATGGGAATTCATTTTTTTACCAATGGACGAAGGCTCTCTTGGCGAAGAGAAGGTCGAACTTGTGGTCCAGACGTCCCCAGGCCTCGGCGATGGCCGTGGTGTTGGACAACATACACAGTGACCTGGGCACGTGGGCCAAGTCGCCTCCAGGTACCACAGTAGGCGGCATGTAGTTAATTCCCACCTGCCAAAAAAACAGTTGAAAAATTTTGAGTCTCAATCACGTGACCTAACACAGCTTTGGAATGCATGATGATGGTCATGATGATTTCCATGGCTGTTACTTGCTTGCTCTTTTGTTTTGTTTTCGTATGTTGGGGGTTTTCATTCCGCTTTGTTTAGACGTAATTGGTGTGATTCGTTCGGTAACGTGACGCGTACGTGTTCGGGCGTCGTGGTTTAGAACGACACTATGTATAACTTTCATTCACCTCATTTAATGCTCAGTCTTCAGCCTCTTTTTTTTCCCTCTGTTCGTTCAAGTCTTTTGACCTTCGATATGTGTTCCAAGACTCATTTCTCAGCCTTTTCCTCACCTGTTCACTCATATCTTCTGCCGTTCCATTCTCGTCCAATAAAAATATTAAACATCTTTATAAGGAATAAGTTTTTAGTGAAGTGTATAATATTAGAAATATCTCAGTTAACTGATTCATACCATAATATTACCTATTTGGTGGGTGAAAACTTTCCCACTAATCATCTTTACATAATTCATACTCGAATTGGAGCCAAAAATTCCAATGATCCTGCTGTTAGTGTTGAATTTAACATTAATTTTAGCATTCTGCGAGTGTTCTCCCATTAAGTGAATTATGGCAATGAAAACGAACTGTCTGTGGTCTGCTTGGAGCTATTGGGTCATTGAATAGCCTCGGCTTTCAATGACTTTTATTACTGTAGTAGCCATTTGGTCAGAGTACTGGACTTGTCAAGGAGTTTCATTGCTCCTGTCAGTCTAGGTTTGAACCTTTAATGGGAGGAGTCCTTTCGGATATATATATATATATATATATATATATATATATATATATATATATATATATATATATATATATATATATATATATATGTATATATATAACTCCCTATATGTAACCTATATGTTCTACCCTATATGTAACTCCTTTTTTGTAACAAAGTTCAAATAAAACAATTATATATGTGTACATACAAAAGAATGGGGGTGGTAGGAGAAGATAATATTAGTGTTCAGTGAGAAACCACAAGGTCTCCTCTGAATACTTTATATTTTCTTCTCCGAGGCTATGGGTCCCCACATTGGCACCAGAGGTGGTACCCTCACAAACTTGTGTATATATATATATATATATATATATATATATATATATATATATATATATATATATATGTATATATATATATATATGTATATATATATATATGTATATATATATATATATGTATATATATATATATATATGTATATATATATATGTATATATATATATATGTATATATATATATGTATATATATATATATATATATATATATATGTATATATATATATATATATATATATATATATATATATATATATTTATATATATATATATATATATAATATTGATAAGGAACTAAGTTATTATATATGAACGGACAAGATCATAAGTGATGATAGGAATCTGTCTGGATACATTTCTGTCATAGTCACCTTCACTTAACCTCACTCACATGTTACTGCAGACAGTGATGGCCCATCCTCACTAGAACACGTCTAAATCGGGTCTAGGATTGACTCGTTCACGTCTCACAATTGGGAATCCCGGGGTCGAATCCCGGGCGGGACAGAAATGGTAGGGCACGTTTCCTATCACTAAATCCTTATGTTCATCTTGCAGTAAATAGGTACTGGGGAGTTAGTCAGCTTGGTGTGGGTTGTATCATGGGCGGGGTCAGTATTTAGACCTAATGGGGGGTCGAAATACTTGGACTCTGGGCCCTTGGGACTCTGGGCTCTTGGGACTCTGAGCCCTTGGGACTCTGGGCCCTTGGAACTCTGGGCCCTTGGAACTCTGGGCCCTTGGGACTCTGGGCCCTTGGGACTCTGGGCCCTTGGGACTCTGAGCCCTTGGGACTCTGAGCCCTTGGGACTCTGGGCCCTTGAGACTCTGGGCCCTTGGGACTCTGGGCCCTTGGGACTCTGGGCCCTTGGGACTCTGAGCCCTTGGGACTCTGGGCCCTTGGGACTCTGGGCCCTTGGGACTCTGGGCCCTTGGAACTCTGGGCCCTTGGGACTCTGGGCCCTTGGGACTCTGGGCCCTTGAATATTGCACATAAATCCACAAGACGTATCTTGTGTACCGATTTCCGCAAGAACTGGGAAGAACTTTCTGATGCTACTCACAGGGGAGCATATATTCTAGCCTAACGATGTTTGCTCTATACAAATCCTATAAGAGAAAGGCTCTCCGCGACTGACCTTGAACCCCGTTGGACACCACTCCACGAACTCGACGGTCTTCATGTTCTTGATGGCCTGGATAGCGGTGTTGACGTCCTTGGGCACCACGTCTCCGCGGTAGAGCAGCGTGACGGCCATGTATTTACCGTTGCGGGGGTTGCACTTCACCATCTGCATCCCCGGCATGAAGCACTCGTTGGTCAGTTCCGCCGTCGACACCTGTCGGAGGAAGACGACACCAGTTCGGTGGCGAAGGGCGAGAAGCGTCAGTCTTTCGGTGGAAGACCGCCAGCCGAAAAATCTTAATTTCTCGTGAAGTGAGTGTAATTTTTTCTTTTTTGTCGTAAACTTGAGAGCGGGGAATATTTGAATTTTATCAGGGCAAAAGCGCCAAGATGAAGATTAAGCCATGCAAAAGGTGACACGGGCATGAATAGCCCGAAAGTGGTGGCCCTTTTGAGCCATTATCAGTATCAAGAGCTGATACTGGAGATCTGTGGAGGTGCGACTGCACCCTGCGTGACGGGAGATGTCTCCCGTGAATGTGTGTGAAAAAGCGCCAAGATATTATACGACTATATATAATAGTTGTCCTGACCTCTTGGAAGGGGTCAGGATAAGGATTTGGGAAGGGACCTAGGGATTAAGAAAATCAGAATTTTCGTGTGCCACAGCGGAGACAGAGCCATTACATACCTGCATGTGGTTGACGCTCTCCGCGGCGTGAACAGGGGCGTAGTTAGCTAATGGGAAGTGTATCCGTGGGTAAGGCACTAGGTTGGTCTGGAACTCCACCAGGTCGACGTTGAGGGCACCTTCAAACCTGCGGGCGAAGAAGGATTGGGGGGGCAGTTCGAAGTGTCATTCCAAGGGAATGCCCCTCGCTCGTTCGTTTTAAGTGGCCCAACGGAAGGGAAGGGAAGGGAAGGGAAGGGAAGGGAAGGGAAGGGAATTATCAGGGGAAAGCGCCAAGCCATCACGACTATATAGCACTTGAAAGGGGTCAGGATAAGGATTTGGAATGAGACGGGGGAAAGGAATGGTGCCCAACCAATTGGACGGTCGGGGACTGAACGGAGGAAATTCTGAATATCTGCTATTGTGAATCCCATAATATATATGATGTGGAGCGATGATATAGTTAGTGTATCTAACGTTGCTTGATTAATGTTGGGGTTATGGCCTATTAACTATACGAAGCTTACTGACGAAGTTTACTGACTAACAAGCAAGTATACTTTCGTCCTAAACATAGCCTAGGACTGAAGTAAACTCTCAGTGTACCCAGAAGTACAGTCTACCTCTCGGTGTATATGCCATTGTTGCATCTCCCTACCGTTAGTTCTGTATTAAAAACAATATTTAACATACAACTTTTGTATACAGTTGCAAATATTTAACAAAAACATCAACTCGACTAACATTTATCATTGTACTTACAAAACTACAGGATTTCTTTCTATATTTCACGTACTTTAATACATAAAAAGATTTTTAAATGTTTCTATTGGTTCCTCAAACCAATCCAAACCTAACCTAACCTAACCTAACCTAACCTAACCTAACCTAACCACATCTAATTCAACTAAACCAGATCTAATCTAACCTTACTCAACCTTCTACATTTACCAAGAAATCCGCACACAAGTGTTAATTGCTTTGAACCAGAATGCGAATTGAGTATAATTGTATATAAACACAAATCGACAATCACAATCCTTAACAGTGGTTCTCAACCAATGTTTGTGTCGAGGATTCCCATATATTAGAAGTTATATCCAATTGCTCAGAAGTGCGTTCAAACACTGAGTCAGTGAGAGTGAAAACCTTTGCAAAGTTAACGTGGGAATAAGCACAAGATCAGAGTTCAAAACGAACCCTTGTAGACACAAAGGGGTGTCTACAAGGGTTCGAGTCTCTTAAATAGCGGAAAACAACACGTGTCGATGGAAAACTTATATTGTTTTGGAATAGTAACACCAGTTATTATCAACCTTGTCCTCCCACAAAGAACGTCGCACTTCGATCGTATGCATTACATAAGGCGAAAAATTATCGTATTAGAAATTGGAAGCGGCTCGCGAAAATAACAAGGGGAAAGCGTAAAGTCATTACGACTATATAGCACTTGGAAGGGGGTCAGGATAAGGATTTGGGATGGGACTGCGGGGGAAGGAATGGTGGCAAACCACTTGGACGGTCGGAGGATTGAACGCCGACCAGCGTGAAGCGAGACAGTTGCTCTACCGTCCAGCCCAAGTGGTTGTGGTAGGTTAGGAGAGGACATTTTAAATTGACCGTTTTCTTGACGTTGGGAAACCTACTTAGGAGGACGGACTGCACTGTTAGTTCCTGAATTAGCGTGGACGAAGTCTTAGTAAGGGGAGCTTTGCCAGACCTGAGTGCAAGTGTCACAGAGTTACACTAATTATCTATAATCATTATAATGACTAGAGCTAATCATTCAATGTATGAACGTGTGAGCCTCTGCCCTGAGAGAGAGAGAGAGAGAGAGAGAGAGAGAGAGAGAGAGAGAGAGAGAGAGAGAGAGAGAGAGAAAGCACTTCATAAATAAATTTTGTATCCAGAAAACGGTCCGCAGAGCTTCAAAGGTAACTGAGCTGATTTACTAAAAAGCGAAAAATTGGGAAAGAAACAAAAAATGGGAGAAGGAAGGAGGAGGAGGAGGAAGAGATAGATGTTGATTAATAATTAAATGCAAACATCCACCACATGTTTTCTGGCCTTGAGGAGGGATGTCGGTAAGATAGACACGTCAAGGGTTTCCAGTTCAAGACGAACATATAAACATTTGTAAATTTGGCCGGGCGGAATATTCTCTTGATAGGGACCCCTTGGTACCTGAGGGAGGCGGTGATGGAGGAGACGATCTGGCTGATGAGTCTGTTGAGGTTGTGGTAGGTGGGTCTGGGGACGTTGAGGTTCTTGTGGCAGAGTTCGTAGATAGCCTCGTTGTCGACCATGAAGGCCACGTCGCAGTGCTCCATCGACGTGTGCGTCGTCAGGACGGAGTTGTAGGGCTCCACCATTGACGTGGAGACCTGCAGCAACCCCCACCCACTGTTAGATCACTTCTATATTACCTTAGTATGTGTGTGTGTATATAATGATCCATCACTTAGCATCTCTTGTACTCTGTCTTGAGTGCAAACGTCTGCAGCTGTCAATATCCCACAAATACAAGACTTCAGCACCTGTCAGACTCACTGAATATCAGACTTCAGCACCTCACACACTTCACTGGAAAACATTCTACATTTTATAAGTACCATATATCATGTGCATTATAGCTTAGTACATATTAACGTTGTTAAATTACTATGATAATTACGTTTGAGGTGAAGTTTTGTGTATATATATGTGTGTGTGTGTGTGTGTGAGGAGGGGGGGGGGGGTAGGTGTGTATATTGCTGTATAGCCCTATATGTATGTTTGTGTATTTGTTTGCATTTGTATGATTATGTGGATATAACGTTTGACAACTGGCCTGCGGCGCCGGGTAGATGGCAAACTCCAGCTTGGTCTTCTTGCCATAGTCGACAGAGAGGTGTTCCATCAGCAGCGAAGTGAAGCCGGAGCCGGTGCCACCGCCGAAGGAATGGAACACCAGGAATCCCTAAACACAACAGAGGTCAGAAAAAAGAATGAGTGCCAATAGACACATTAGTGATACGAATGTTGTTACATGTTTTTGGTGCCAATATATCATTTTTTTCAGTTCGAAGTAGATGGTCGAGGCACTGTACCTGGAGGCTGGAGGCTTGGTCGGTTAATCTGCGGATCTGGTCGAGGGTAACGTCGATCATCTCCTTACCGATGGTGTAGTGTCCGCGAGCAAAATTGTTGGCAGCGTCCTCCTTACCAGTGACCAGCTGCGCCGGGTGGTAGAGCCGACGGTACATCCCTGTTCGCACCTCGTCTATATAGGACAGAAAATTCTCATTGATATATGGCACCCAGGAGTATATAGGAGCCCACCTGTTATTAACGGTGTCCACGGGATTAATATACTTGATATCTTGGCTTTGACATATATGAAGGGATGGGAACTGACAGTTAAACGGAGCTTAGGAAGGGAACTATCATGGGGTAAAGTGCCAAACCATCACGACTATATAGCACTGGGAACGGATCAGGATAAGGATTTGGGATGGGACTGGGGAAAGGAATGGTACCCAACCACTTGTGGACGGTCGGGGATTGAACGCCGACCTGCATGAAGTAAGACCGCTTACCAATAACTGAAGGCTCCAGGTCGACGAAGACAGCACGGGGCACGTGAAGCCCACTCTCCATCTCGCTGAAGAAGGTGTTGAAGGCGTCGGCGCCGTAACCGATGGTGTCGTCAGCGGGCATCAGGCCGTCTGGGGTGATGCCGTGTTCCAGGCAGTATAACTCCCAGCAGGCGTTGCCGATCTGCACTCCAGCCTGTCCCACGTGGATACTCATGCACTCACGCTGGCGAAGGACACGAAGGTGGCGGTGAGTGCGTTGGGGGGGGGGGAGGGACAGGAGGTTTTAGGAGTTTTGACCCGAGGATATGGTGATGATCCAGGTGTGTGGTGGTGACACAGGTGTGTGGTGGTGACACAGGTGTGTGGTGGTGACACAGGTGTGTGGTGGTGACCCAGGTGTGTGGTGGTGACACAGGTGTGTGGTGGTGACACAGGTGTGTGGTGGTGACACAGGTGTGTGGTGGTGACCCAGGTGTGTGGTGGTGACACAGGTGTGTGGCGGTGACACAGGTGTGTGGTGGAAGTTACACAGGTGTGTGGTGGTGACCCAGGTGTGTGGTGGTGGCACAGGTGTGTGGTGGTGACACAGGTGTGTGGTGGTGACACAGGTGTGTGGTGGTGACACAGGTGTGTGGTGGTGACACAGGTGTGTGGTGGTGACACAGGTGTGTGGTGGTGACACAGGTGTGTGGTGGTGACACAGGTGTGTGGTGGTGACACAGGTGTGTGGTGGTGGCACAGGTGTGTGGTGGTGACACAGGTGTGTGGTGGTGACACAGGTGTGTGGTGGTGACACAGGTGTGTGGTGGTGACACAGGTGTGTGGTGGTGACCCAGGTGTGTGGTGGTGGCACAGGTGTGTGGTGGTGACACAGGTGTGTGGTGGTGACACAGGTGTGTGGTGGTGGCCCACGTGTGTGGTGGTGACACAGGTGTGTGGTGGTGACACAGGTGTGTGGTGGTGACACAGGTGTGTGGTGGTGACACAGGTGTGTGGTGGTGACACAGGTGTGTGGTGGTGACACAGGTGTGTGGTGGTGACACAGGTGTGTGGTGGTGACCCAGGTGTGTGGTGGTGACACAGGTGTGTGGCGGTGACACAGGTGTGTGGTGGAAGTTACACAGGTGTGTGGTGGTGACACAGGTGTGTGGTGGTGACACAGGTGTGTGGTGGTGACACAGGTGTGTGGTGGTGACACAGGTGTGTGGTGGTGTTATAAATTTCATCCTTCTATATTGGCTATTAGCCACATTCTCAAGATATTCTCCATCTTGGACTTGGGTTGGACGGTAGAGCGACGGTCTCGCTTCATGCAGGTCGGAGTTCAATCCCCGACCGTCCACAAATGGTTGGGCGCCAATCCTTCCTCCCGTTCCATCTCAAATCCTTATCCTCATCCCTTCCAAGTGCTATATAGTCGTAATGGCTTGGAGCTTTCTCCTGACACACACACACAAGGGAAGGGAATTGTGTGTGTGTGTGTGTGTGTGTGTGTGTGTGTGTGTGTATGTGTGTGTATGTGTGTGTGTGTGTGTGTGTGTGTGTATTCACCTATTTGTACTCACCTATTTGTGTCTGCAGGATCGTTCATTGGCTCTTGGATCCCGCCTTTCGAGCCATCGGTTGTTTACAGCAATGAATCCTGTCCCATTTCCCTATCACGTCTAGTTTTAAAATTATGAACAGAATTTGCTTCCACAACCTGCTCCTGAAGTGCATTCCATTTTTCTTCTACTCTCACGCAAAAAAAAAAAAAACTTCTTAACATCTCTGTGACTCATCTGAGTTTCCAGCTTCCACCCATGTCCCCTCGTTCTGTTACTATTCCGTGTGAACATTTCGTCTATGTCCACTCTGCCAATCCCCCTGAGTATTTTATATGTTCCTATCATATCCTCCTCCCTTTTCCCTTCTTTGTTCTAGTGTCGCAAGGTTCAGTTCCTTCAGGCGCTCTTCATACCCCATCCCTCGTAACGCTGGGACTAGTCTCGTTGCAAACTTCTGAACCTTTTCCAGTTTCCTTGTGTGTTTCTTCAGGTTGGGACTCCATAATGAAGCGGCATACACTAAGACTAGCCTCACGTAGGCAGTGTAAAGCTCCCTAAATGCCTCCTTACTTAGGTTTCTGAATGATCTAACTTTTGCCAGTGTGCAATACACTGCTGTCGTTATCTTATTTATATGTGTCTCAGGAGTTAGAGTGTGAATGTGTATGTGTGTGTGTATGTGTGTGTGTGTGTGTATGTATGTGTGTGTGTGTGTGTGTATGTGTGTGTGTGTGTGTGTGTGTGTGTGTGTGTGTGTGTGTGTGTGTGTGTGTGTGTGTGTGTGTGTGTGTGTGAGGCTCGCGTTCATATACTGCGTAACTTGAGCACAATATTAGGAGGGGGCGTAAGTCGATGGGGAGAGGTAGAGGGGAGAGTTGAGGCGTTGGTAGGGAGGTGGGGTGAGGGGAAAGGATAGACGGGAATAACCATGAAATCACCACCGCTACCACCTACCCACCTACCCACCTACCCACCTACTCTTCCCCTCCTCCCCTCCCCATCCCCTCACCCCCATAATATACTCCTGTTTCCCCCCTCCACTCCTTCCCACCATCATCATCAATTCATGAGGCCTTGAACTGGTCCAACATTATATCTTGCTGTCGTTTCCAAGGACAAGCTTCACGGGCCCATCATCACTCCTCAACACACACACACACACACACACACACACACACACACACACACACACACACACACACACACACACACACACACACACAGGGCCTGGTAGCCTGGTGGATAGCGCGCAGAGCTCGTAATTCTGTGGCGAGGGTTCGATTCCCGCACCAGGCAGAAACAAATGGGCAAAGTTTCTTTCACCCTGAATGCCCCCTGTTACCTAGCAGTAAATAGGTACCTGGGAGCTAGTCAGCTGTCACGGGCTGCTTCCTGGTGTGTGTGTGTGGGGTGTGGAGAAAATAAATAGTAGTTAGTAAACAGTTGATTGACAGTTGAAGGGAAGGGAACTATCAGGGGGAAAGCACCAAGTCATTAACTATATAGTACTTGGAAGGGGTAAGGATAAGGATTTAGGATGGGACGGGGGGAGAGAATGGTGCCCAACCACTTGGACGGTTGGGGATTTCGTATTCGTGTGAGGCGTGAATACACAGACACACACACACACACACACACACACACACACACACACACACACACACACACACACACACACACACACACACATACACAAATACACACACACACTGGAAAACCGTCATTAGTTTCAAAGCGTTGTACGACAAAGAGTACTGGGAAGACGGGACACCACGAGCGTACTTATGACGTTGTACACTAACACATCGCCCAGCCAACGCGTACCGTAATCACAGCGCCATTCCATGCTTGCACCGTTAATAACAACATACAAAAAAAAATATTCGTATTACGCTGGGTGTTTGCTGGGACGTCGAATTTTCCCGGATAATGACACTTAAGTGTTGAAACTGCCCGCGTACTGAGCTCGTTTGTATTGATCGTTCCCCTCATTTGTAACACTCTTGGGTCGGTGATTAACCACAAGTTCACCTGCCCGGCCTTCACAGATCAGGAACTGTGTTGACCAAAAGAGGGTTCAGGCCAATGGTGTTGTATGAGCTTGAAGGAACTACCTTTTCCCTAGTTGAAATGTTTCCTAGCCACACCTCCACTGATTTAATTTGTGATTTTTGAAATTGAAATAAGTTTATTGAGGTAAAATACACACAAAGGGATGAGGTAGCTCAAGCTATTCTCACCCCGTTCAGTACATCGTGTTCATACATACATAGATACACATCACAAGCAATAAACGTATTACCGAACATTCTAAGAGATAAACATATACATTTTCTCCTTTTGTTACATTGTCTAAATGTTTTTTCGTACGTCTTGCCCATGGGTTTTCCCTAGGAGGAAAGGAAGGACATTGCTTGGTTGGTGAACACTCGCATAAAAGGCTATAATGCTTTCTTTTAAGGCTTTTCTTGCTTCAATGTCAACGTCTGACATTGGCCACAGTCTGTTCCCATTCTTCAAGCAGACAGTTTAATAACTGGAACACAGGGGAAACTTTTAGTTTTCATGAAATCATTGTTTTTCCTCTTAGTGTTTATTATTTAACCCACCATTTAAAAACGATAGTGGTACTTATAGCTAAAGTTTGACCAAACTTGCTCGCCCTTTATACACTCCCACAATCGAATTGAGAATGGTCCAGGACGGACCGAAACGTCGTCGTCCCTTCAACTTCTAGAGTGTGGTCCGGTCAACATACTTTAGCCACGTTATTGTGACTCATCGCCTGCACTCCCACCCATTCTCACACTCAGCCATACCCACACCCAGTCATCCACACACAGCCACCCCTCGACACACCCACAGTCATGCACACACATTTGTTGAAAGGCGGGACCAAACAGTTGAGAGGCAGGACCAAAGAGCCAAAGCTCAACCCCCGCAAGCACAACTAAGTGAGTAAATCCATCCCTCGACACACCCACAGCCATCCACACACATCCACCAATCCCATCACCAACGACGTAAAACAAATGAGAAAATCTACACAGAACTCTCTAAGAGTGACCTTGGCAACTTACAAAATTAGCATGACAAAATAGTTACTTGGACTTAATAACCTTTAATGGGAGGTGTTGGGAATGGAGGAGGTGACAGGAGGCCATCATGCCACACCATGATAAAGAGGAGCCACGTACAGGAATCGATAAAGAAGATAGAAGAGAGGACGTGACACACAGACTTATAGAGATCAAGCTATCAGAAACACATGTAATCGGCCGAGGCAGAAACTTTGATCAAGCTTGATTCGGGTCACTGCACACTACCAGCACGAGGGCACAGCTCTAGTGTGCAGCTCTCAGGCGTGCAGCTTCGAGGATTGTAGCCCCCCTAGGCGTGCAGCTTTGAGGCGTACAGCCACTAGGCGCCCATCTTCGTGGCGTGCAGCCCCCCGGCGTGCACACGCACACATGAGAGGCGGGACCAGAGAGCCAGAGCTCAACCCCCGCAAGCACAACTAGGTGAGTACAACCAGGTGTGTACACACACACACACAGTCTGTGAGCAGCAAGCCCCCCCCCCCCTCCCCGTAATACAATATTCACGACCATTGATTCCTGGTGATAGCATCGTAGTGCGTAACGCTTTCATCCTTCCACCCTGAGAACAACGCGGACACTGCGTCCTCTTTCTCTACCACTTGCCAAAGTGGTTTTAGAAAGTGGAGGACCCCCCCGATAACTCCAGACCAGTTCAGGAAGGAAAGTGTACTTGAGGAACGCCCCTCAAGGACACGACTTGAAAAGAAAGCACTTCGCTTATCATGCCAAGGACGCTGTCGATTTCTTGTTCTGTTGACATGTTCAGTTCGATGATGGAAGAGAAGGGCGTGCGGGGGGGGGAGGGGGCATCGAACTCCAATGATGGAGGCTTCAGAGAGATCACTTCGATTATTCTGGAGTTCTTGATCCTTTCCAAGTGGAGTTTGTGGTCAAACTCTTGAGTTTAACATCATTGTGGTTGAACTGGTATAGTAATATTATTCTTTGGGGTCTTTTTACATCATGGCCGGAAGGTAATGTCATTCAGAGGGCGACTGATTGTGCTAGAAAGTTCCTTCTTGCAGATTGTGTGTAGATGATTTCAATTTCAAGTGTAGATGATTTCAACGATTCTTCGCGGCAGGGGATCGTATTCCAGGGACCTGCCCGTAACGCTACGCGTACTAGTGGCTGTACAAGAATGTAACAACTCTTGTATATATCTCAATAGTTCTGCTATCGCCGCCTTGCTGGCGGCATCCTTCCTTCATTGCTGGCTGGTTTATAAGGCTGTTTGTGTTTGTAGCTCGCAGGGTCGCGTAGCCATCACAGCCAGGTTGATCTGGCAACACCGGCAGGAACTTGTGAAGTTGTATCTTGAAACTTCTACTGTCGTTCAAGCGATATTTCGTGTATTTGCTAGCAGGAGATTGACCAATCGTGGACCTCTGATGTTTACTGTGTGCTATCTAAACCTGTTTATAGCGCCCCGAGGTCACACTGGATTGGTGGTGCACTTCCTGCCGTGTCTCTCACGCGTGTGTGTCGAAATTTCTGCTGTACAGATACCAAGACGGCACACGACACCAAAATGACGAATGACACGAAAATAAATGTATTATATCTGGCAGAATAAGACGAAGTACTCATTAAGTATATCACCTTGCAGACGTTATTGGACTAAGAGCCTTTGTAGGGCGCAGGGTTGAAGACATGTTGGGAGGCATTGTTGACACGCAAACACGTTCTAATTGGCACTGACAGTGCCAGACAGTTGAAGAACATCCAATAATCATTTACAACTTTAGCTATCGTATTGAACCTCGACGCAATATGTCCCTTCAAGCTGAGGAAGATAGCGAGAGTGAGAGCTTCTAGGCCCAGAGAGTGTTTATGTTCAATTCTGCTGCGTTTAACTTGATTTACAGAAACTCTTGAGATATCAGTAAACGTCACCATATGTTGAAGCTTGATATCTAACGATATATCCCCAAGAGGTATAACCTGCTTCTCGGTAAATATACACTGGGAGTCTACTTTAGTTCTGAACTATGTTAAGGACTAAAGTATATACTCGCTATAATTGGTCAGTAAGCTATAGTTACGGCCTTAATAACCCTCCAGAGGATGATAGGCCTTAATCTCAACATCAAACCATCCAACGACCCCTGTTGTCGCTTAAATGTAGCGCCCGCTAGTACCTTACGTCTAACAGAAACCTCCTAACCTTCAGAAACACCTGTAGTGTACAACACCGTGTCACTATAACACCTGCAGTGAGCAACACCTCTCGTGCTCACTCAAATTATTATGACAATCCTGTGTTTCGTGTTCTTAGGTAATTTTCCTAAAAATTCATCATTGCAATTATTCTCTTAACTTTCTCGTATATGTTCTTTGACCCGTAGGTTGAAGAACAATATAATTTTTTTTTATAGTAGACAACAGCATAAATCTTATAAAATAGTTTATAACCTAAAAAAAAATGGCTTCATGAATTTATATAATCAAAATTTAATTATATAAGTGCTATTGGCGGTAGAAGGTTTGAATGTTCATTAGTAGTATTTAATATTTATTTCATATTATTTATAAGGAGGGAGGGGGGGGAGGGGTGTTGTATTAATTGTTTAGTTCAGCAAACATCAAACCCATTGTATCTGTTGAGAGTTTGTATTTTGTTTGCGGTGGCGAAGTGGCAGGTGTGTTTTGTGATTGATTTGGGGTCCCTGTGTTAGACAGGTGAACGTACCTTGCATGATTGGGCACCGTCGATAGACTGGTAATAGTAATAATACTTGGCCTGATTGGGTAACGTTGCTTGATTGACTTGACAGGTGGTCACAATCTTGACCATGACCTTTACGGGAGAAATCGGATTCGATTCTATCAACTGAGGATAATTTTGTCAAGGCAGATACACAACTCTGGGTCAGTACGACTGACATGTTATCCTACCTGACACAACTTAACCAAAAGAAGCATAGCTTAACAGAACCAAACTAAACCTAACCTAACCTAAACCTAACCTAAACCTAACCTAACCTAACCTTACCTAACCTAACCTGACCTAACCTAACCTGACCTGACCTAACCTAACCTAACCTGACCTGACCTTACCTAACCTAACCTGACCTTACCTAACCTGACCTTACCTAACCTGACCTAACCTAACCCTAACCTGACCTTACCTAACCTAACCTAACCTGACCTTACCTAACCTAACCTAACCTAACCTGACCTAACCTGACCTGACCTTACCTAACCTAACCTGACCTTACCTAACCCTAACCTGACCTTACCTAACCTAACCTAACCTGACCTTACCTAACCTAACCCTAACCTGACCTAACCTAACCTGACCTGACCTAACCTAACCTGACCTAACCTTACCTAACCTAACCTAACCTAAGCCACTCACATCAACGTTTCTGGTTCACTCTTCCACCAAGAACCGTCCTCAAGCTACCGTGGATCTTGTAGAGTTTACCATGGAGCGACGAGATGTTAATCCAAATGATGATGATGTTGTTATAGATTCAGTTACTCGGAACAAGTTCCAAGTAGCACGGGCTATGGTGAGCCCGTAACTTACCTGGCACAGCAGTGTGAATCCAAATGAAGTGGCGTCTGTTTATATAAGTATACCAAAAACGTTATATTTTTCCTATTAAGAAAACGTTATATTTTCTATTTTCCTATTCAGTGAGAGGATATGGGCAGCCCTCCGCGCTCTAGTTATCAATCTGTTATCATTCAGGCAACTTTTGTCTAACAGAATTATCGCCACCTTGTTTAGAGACCGATTTCCGTTCGCTGTTTAATGCAATCATTATCGTATCCCTGGAAACACAAACCGAAACTGTCTCTATTTTCCGCTTTTTACAACTTGTAATAAAGTTGTTACATCTTGGCTTAACGTGTTTATGACGTATTAGAACGTTGTTACAACTTACTATATTGGTTATTATAACTGGTTAGGAGGTGTTACAACTTGTTCGAACGTTGTACCAACGTCGTAGTTTCGGTGTGTGTTTGGCGGGATCTAACTACCTCGTTACAGACCGTGGCGCCGTGTAAAATATCAATTACGCTAATATTAATGAATCTATATGTAGGAAGAAAATCACCATTTTCTCGTAATTGGTATTCAGATGGATTTCACCGAACAGTTTCAACATCAAAAAGAACACCTTGTAACAAACGTAATTTGGTAATAACTGTGGCGAGAATTGGTTATATAACAAAGGTTCCATAGGTACAGTATCCTGCAGGTGGGCGAGGTAGGTCGCAAAGCAAAGGTGGAGGGTCTAAATGAACGATCTTCGCGCGCACACTCAATACTCCATTGAACAATGCAGAGTAAATACCATTTTTTTGGGGTGTTTCGGCGGCTGGGTTTGCGCGTTAGTTCAGAAAGTTGGAGGAAGAGCGGCCGACGGATGGCAGACAGGTGGTGGATGATGACAGGTGGGTGGCAGGTGGTGTGAGCACCGGGGATGGCAGGTGGGTGTAGAGGAGATCGCAGGAGAAGCGTGATGTTGCTCCCACGACGTTCTCCCCAACAGTGGCCCTCCAGTCTGCGTTGCCACGGCATCGACCCAGTGCTACCTTGCTGCCACACTCCACCTGTGGCTATGGAAATGTCTTGCTGCCACACTCCACCTGTGGCTATGGCAATGTCTCGCTGCCACACTCCACCTGTGGCTATGGCAATGTCTTGCTGCCACACTCCACCTGTGGCTATGGCAATGTCTCGCTGCCACACTCCACCTGTGGCTATGGCAATGTCTCGCTGCCACACTCCACCTGTGGCTATGGCAATGTCTCGCTGCCACACTCCACCTGTGGCTATGGCAATGTCTCGCTGCCACACTCCACCTGTGGCTATGGCAATGTCTCGCTGCCACACTCCACCTGTGGCTATGGCAATGTCTTGCTGCCACGTCCCGCCTGTGGCTATGGCAATGTCTCGCTGCCACACTCCACCTGTGGCTATGGCAATGTCTCGCTGCCAGACTCCACCTGTGGCTATGGCAATGTCTTGCTGCCACACTCCACCTGTGGCTATGGCAATGTCTTGCTGCCACTCTCCACCTGTGGCTATGGCAATGTCTCGCTGCCACACTCCACCTGTGGCTATGGCAATGTCTTGCTGCCACTCTCCACCTGTGGCTATGGCAATATCCAGTTGCCTCACTCCTGCAATGTTGACCTCATTAAAAGTCTCAATGCTAAGGCAGTACGTAGTTTTAAATCTAAATATGATATAAAAACCGATTATATTTACTTCAGAATGCATTTCCTAACTGGTGGAGACGCTAAAGCTTTTTCATCTCGTAGAAATTCATATTAACTTCAAGCTGTTGATAAACTGCTATAAGAAAATGACTGACCTGAGCCAGAGATAACGACGCTAGTCAACCCATCTACCATCATAAATATCAGACAGGGAAAAGGCAAGTGTTTATGGTCATGCCAATAACAACAGTCAGCTCTAACATGGACGAGGGTTCGATCCCATCTTACTGCCTCTCATCATGATCCAGGCTGGTGGTGCGAGTGCTGGGGGAAGAGTCCAGGAACGCCGGTTCGATCCCCTTTACATGCGGGCTCCATATTATGATAATACAATATTTTTGTTTACTATTTACAAATATAAACATTGAGGGAGAGAAACACAAAACGAAGACATCAACAGTCTAACTCGTCCTCAGAATAATCAAATGCGAATATGGATAATCTTAGGCCTAAGAATACGTTAAATTAGGCCTAGGACACGTTAAATTAGTCTTGAGAAAGCGCAGCGCCTTTCCAGTGGCGAGACTAATCTCCAAGACGGGGCAGGATATTACCACCACACAGCTGGGTCAACAAATGTGTCTGGTAGTCTCAGCCTTATCTTGAGATGATCTTGAGATGATTTCGGGGCTTCTTAGTGTCCCCGCGGCCCGGTCCTCGACCAGGCCTCCACCCCCAGGAAGCAGCCCGTGACAGCTGACTAACACCCAGGTACCTATTTTACTGCTAGGTAACAGGGGCATAGGGTGAAAGAAACTCTGCCCATTGTTTCTCGTCGGCGCCTGGGATCGAACCCAGGACCACAGGATCACAAGTCCAGTGTGCTGTCCGCTCGGCCGACCGGCTCCCGACCGAGCCTCTGTTTCACGGGTGTTCTAATACTTGCCACATCAACTATCATTCTCACACATTCCTTCATTTACTGTGAAACTGAAAACTAAATTATCCAAGAACTTTGGGACAATTCTCTCACAAAATGTTAAAAAAAATGGTTTCAGATATTTTACACACACTACTAATGATATATACTGCCGACAATCGAGGTCAGGAATCCCAACTTTGGCGATTGTATGAAGTAGATTACTACTGTAGCGTGTTCAGCTTATGGCTGTTGGCGTCTGGAGTTCATGAATCCATTAAGGCCACTACGGGCTCACCATAGCCCGTGCTACTTGGAAATCTTTGTTCCGAGTAGCTGAATCTATAAAAACAAGAACTATTATGAACCTCTGTAATCTTTCCACTGTCGCCCCATAGCTAAGTTTAGGCCTACGTAATAAAAAGTAGCACATATTATATTATATATGCGTAAATATTTGCTAGGAAAATGAAACGAAAGTTTCGAGTGTTTTTTGCTTTTAATATATATATATATATATATATATATATATATATATATATATATATATATATAATAATTATACTAAGTTATACACCTGTCATATATAATTTTTTGTTTTTAGTGCTTAATTATTCTGACAATAGTTCATAACATGAATGAGGAGCAAATATCTAATATCTAGACCAAGCGGCATATACTTGGTTAAGCGAACATAACACGAGCAAAATGTCACGTATAATATACAGACTAAAAGAAGCGAGGAACTGGAATATAATTGTTCCAGTCACTAGTAATTGGTACAGAGTGTGTATGTGTGATCAGTGTAAAGATCTAGTTTCTGTAGATCACGTGAGTGATAAGGTACGGAGAACCTCACCTTAAAACACTAACACGGATTTCTCCTTCCGTCCCTGGTCCTTCACTCATTCTCAGAATACGCCTGGGATATAGACGTATCTAGCAGCTTTCTCAAAACCCAAATGTCGAGTACACAATGTGTCAACTTTGTGAAAGAGAAAACATGCACTCTCTTGAACATTATATTGTAGAATGTCCCATACTGACTGACTTTCGCTCTCCTGGGCTAAGGTATGCTGAACTCTGTAGTTACTATATGAGTACTGGAACACTTGATGATATATTGGACTTGTATCCAAGATTGACCATGTAATATATCAATCATACAATGTATATATATGATGTAACTATATAACCTGAGCTTGTAAAAGCACCTTCATCACCTTCAGTGATTAAGTGCTTAATTGCACACTAGTTTCTTTATCAGCTACCTCACCCTGTCAGGGTAAATGAGACAAATGTATGTGAATGCATGTGTGTGTGTATATATATGTATGTATATGTGTGTGTGTATGTATATGTATGGGTATAAAGTATATATGGAAGCTGATCAGAATTACATTTCACCTTTGTGAATGTACATTAATGACACTATGTAAAAGACACATCTAACACTTTATGTAGGGCATACGTAAATCTGTGTATCTATGTATTTACGTATGTAGGTTAGCTTAGCATTTTAAAAGCGTCGAATCACCTTCTGTGGTTGAGTGTTCAATAAACCCTTGAACTATATGTTTAACACATCTCTAACCCTGTCCATGGAGGACAGAAGAAAATGTATATATGCTGGTTAGCATTGTAAATGTGTGGCCACGTCTGTGGTAGAAAATATTAAAAAAAAAAAAAATCCTTCCCCCTTTCCCTTCCACTCCTCACCCTCCCTATCATCATCCTTCCCCTTCCACACACTTTCTTCCGCCACAGAGCCTTTAGTCCATGTCCTGAGACAGGCAAGAATTAACATAGTTATATGGTCTAGTGTTCATAATAGAGATCTGACTTGCTTTTCTGGCCCCCTCTGTGTTCTTCTGTCTCTCTTTCTGTTCCTATCTGTTTGTGTGTGTGTGTGTTGTTTCTGGCTTTGTCTCATTTCATATTTTCCTTTCACATTCCTCTGCCCTTTTCTGCTTTGTTTCTGTTTTCCTTTCTCAGCGTTTAGCCTCGTATGGCTCAATAGACCATCTGCCCTATTTATCCACTTTCTCCTCACCTTCTTTACCTCTCACCTGCTTTCAACTCACTTGCTTTGCCCTTTCTCCCCTCTTTCCCCCCCCCCCTCGCCTTCCCTCTTGCCAGGAATCGACTCCCTCTCCTACTAAAACTACGTCACGGCTTAATAAGGGGTCACAGCGGACCGGAACGTCATCATTTACATTTTATTTTCAGTGTTAACTAGTTTGGTTTATTTATTAAAGTCAATAATTACATTCTTCACCACGCAGAAGAAAAACAGTCTTAAATTCACACGTAAAATTGGGATTTTTTCCAGGATTTATACATAAATTGGGACAAGGTGTTAGTGCTTCTGTTGATGATGGTGGTGGTAGTGCTGTTGATGTTTGGTTTGTGCTGCTGTTGGTACTCCTGGTGATGTTGGTAATACTGGTGATCGTGGGTTGCATTTGCAGTAATAGTAGACGTAGTAGTGATGGTGCTAGTAGCAATCGTGGTGGTGGTGGTGGTGGTGACAGCAGTGGTGGTGGTGGTGACAGCAGTGGTGGTGGTGGTGACAGCAGTGGTGGTGGTGGTGACAGCAGTGGTGGTGGTGGTGACAGCAGTGGTGGTGGTGGTGACAGCAGTGGTGGTGAAGGCCAGTCTTGGGGTGGGACGATAGGCATAGTGGTGGAACAGCTTTGGGAGGAGAAAGATTGGTAACGACCAAATCATTGGCATTAGATTCATTATCAAACATCGTCATCAATCATCATCATCGCTAATGGTGACATCTTGAGGTCTTAGGCGCAGGCGATGAGTCACAATAACGTGGCTAAAGTATGTTGACCAGACCACACACTAGAAGGTAAAGGGACGACGACGTTTCGGTCCGTCCTGGACCATTCTCAAGTCGATTGTGGCGCAGGGAGCAGCTCCCTCGCGCCGACGAAGATCACGACAGCCAAGCATAGACCATAGATGATGAAGGCGCCCTGAAGGGGAAGAAACACACCTGCCTTAGATCAAAAAGAAATGGCACAACACACAAAATCGGAACCCCCGAAGCTTTTGAACGGTTTGACACACATAAATCACAATTGCGTGATGCATCAAACGATTAAGGCAGCGTCTGGGATGCTCCCGGACGCAGGTTCGAATCCTCGTCACGGCCATTGTGGATTTTTGTTCTTTTGAACGGTTTTAATTGAACTGAGCAGGTTTGCAGTCATTCACTGCAGCCCTTACACGTATGTGCATCATCAGCTTCTCCGACATGATACCTTGTAACGAAGTCGCTGGTAATGGCTACCAAGATATGTACTAGATATTTATAGATATAGATAAAGATATTTACTGCCAGGGGGTGAGGTGATGGGAAGAGTATGGGTATGATACCATCAGGTAATGAGGTACCACCAGACGGTAAGGAGAGGGGGGGATGGGGGAAGCACTATGTAATGAAGCACCAGCTGATTAGAGGCTATTAGTGTGGAACCTTAGGATAATGAGGTACCATGCGATACAGAGTCTGGACGTGAGGTACCACTAAGAAGTGAGGAATGAGGGAGTACCTGCAGGTCCCGGAGGCTAAGAGGTCGGGTTGCCTCCTGGTAATCACTGTTGGTAGTCTCATGCTGCCCCTGCATGAAGTCCTCCACCAGCACCTGTAGGTGAACATGGGAACAGGTATCGATCACTTACAATTTGCTTTCACATCATTTTGTATAAATTTGCATAACCAAGTCAAAGTATCTCAAAGAGACAACTGGAGACATGGATTCTGATGTAGTAGCAGTAGCAGAAACAAAATTAAGTGGGATTATTACGAATGTGAGATTCCTTAAGATTATATGCTAGCAAGGAGGGAATGAGCACAAGGGAAAAGGAAGTACAGATTTTCGGGTTAGAAAAGTGAACACTGAGGATATTATTATCGAGGTGAGAAATAGTTATCAAAGAATATATAACACAACTGACAGAAAAGAGTGGAGATAAAATAGATATGATGGAAGTGATTTACAGTTTCCCAGAAACAACAGATCTCCAGAACCTAGGCTTTATGACACATTTATGACGAGCATTGGCATCCTCAGGGAAGCAACTGGCAATGCCTAACATCTGTGTTAGGTATTGTTAGGTAATTTCTTTTAAGCTGTTCGGTATTTTGATATTTAACTAGATGGACACAACTTATCCACAGGCAGCTGATGTGGAAAATAAAGCTAAGAAAGACAGCTGAGAGACAGTTCCTGGTATAGTATGTAAAAATTCTTACTCCTGATACAGACTATTAAGTAGGAAACAGGACAAGAAGAAATGACTTCTCAGCTAGACTTGATTTGGTCTTTTTCTCAATTGAAGCAAACAGAGTACAATGAATATTAATTGCACTTGAAAACCAGCGACCACCTTAGCCCTGAATGTTAGAAAATGTTGAAAAACATTGATAGACGAGGATGAGAGTAACAGAAGACTAACACACGACAGAAGAAGACATTTATAAATCAGAGACATCTAAGAACACATAAAATGATAAACGGAACTCAGGTTATACAGCAACACAGGAAATGAACACCACAGGAAGGATATGCCAAGGAGCAGAGGACAACTTCAGACCACCTCCATGAGACAGAAGACTGAAACACACCACCAGCCCTTGATTCTGACACTGTGTTTCAGTCCTTTGTTGGTGTCTTCAAGCCGGTTATAAGAAGAAGAAAGAAAACTTGGAAGAAATGTGAAGTTTTACCTTCTTCCAGTACCGACAGAGACCAGACTCCACTAAAGCTTGGATGTAGCGATCAAACTTGTGTTTCCAGGAGGTCTTCTTCGGGAAGATCCACCCCACGTGAATTGGATAGATGGTTTCCGGCAGCAAGTAGGTCATAGAAAACACACGATAGAGAATCACCAAGTACTGCAAGAACTCTGTGCCCTCTAACAAGGCGTGCGTTCCTTCTTTGACCTGGAAAGAGAAAAAGTTATACAATTAAACAGAATGGAAACAAAACGTTCATATTTTAGTTTCAAGGACACTTAGGTGGAGTCGCAAGTGTCGACTTCGACACAGCTTCACCAGTGCGAAGCTTCTCACCTGTGCGAAGCCGACATCGTAACCGTAGTTGGGGATGAGCTTCATCTTCTGGCCGAGAGTGTGGAGCGTCGTGTGCTTGGAGGTCCGGAGGGCTAGTGGCACAAAGTTACCGTAGTCCACCATCGTCGGCCTGAAGAAGTTAGATCTGACAGGCATTATGATGTATTGAGATATTTGCTGCTCTGATAGCAACATACCACATAAAGAGACATACACAATGCCGGGGCTTTTCTCGCATACATGGGCATACACACAATTTTTAAACATAGAGAAAGTTCACATTCAGAACGTACAAAAACAAATGATCTATGTGGTAAGACTAAAGGTGTTATATATACCAAAATTACCACTTACATAACGGGAATTGATAAGGTGGAATTATTTTAATGCCGAATCGTGGAGACAAGAGCAGACCGAACCAAACTACGCAAATAAAAGTTTCAAGAAAACAGACGAATTGATATCGTAATGGCACAGTTGAGGACAGATGGAAAGCTTGGCAAGAGAGGGTAGTGTCATGACTCTATAAGCGTTCAGAACGAACTGAAACATTGATCACAACCTGGAGGCTTCAAAATTCTGTACTACGAAGTTAATCTGTGAAGATGGGAAACCACGGGCCGTACCTCTGAACCTGCAACTGCATTTAGGTAAACACACACACACACACACACACACACACAGGTGGAAACTGAGTGCCCAAATGAGCCACAGATATATTAGAACTTTTTTAGTGTCAGAGTGGTTGACAAATGGAATGCATTAGGCAGTGATGTGATGGAGGCTGACTCCATACACAGTTTCAAGTGTAGATATGATAGAGCCCAATAGGCTCAGGAACCTGTACACCTGTTGATTGACAATTGAGAGGCGGGACCAAAGAGCCAGAGCTCAACCCCCGCAAGCACAACTAGATAAATACAACTATGTGAGCACACACAGGGCTCGACAAACGCAGTGGTAAGACCAGGGGGTTCGACTTGGTTCGGCATAAACAAATAATGACGTAACCTAATTGTGCCCCCACTCTAATGTGAGTGATTAGAGGGGCATAATTAGCCTGACACATACGTGAGGGCAGACTGTGCCAGTTCCTTCAGAGTGGCGAGGTAGTGACACATACGTGAGGGCAGACTGTGCCAGTTCCTTCAGAGTGGCGAGGTAGTGACACATACGTGAGGGCAGACTGTGCCAGTTCCTTCAGAGTGGCGAGGTAGTGACACATACGTGAGGGCAGACTGTGCCAGTTCCTTCAGAGTGGCGAGGTAGTGACACATACGTGAGGGCAGACTGTGCCAGTTCCTTCAGAGTGGCGAGGTAGTGACACATACGTGAGGGCAGACTGTGCCAGTTCCTTCAGAGTGGCGAGGTAGTGACACATACGTGAGGGCAGACTGTGCCAGTTCCTTCAGAGTGGCGAGGTAGTGACACATACGTGAGGGCAGACTGTGCCAGTTCCTTCAGAGTGGCGAGGTAGTGACACATACGTGAGGGCAGACTGTGCCAGTTCCTTCAGAGTGGCGAGGTAGTGACACATACGTGAGGGCAGACTGTGCCAGTTCCTTCAGAGTGGCGAGGTAGTGACACATACGTGAGGGCAGACTGTGCCAGTTCCTTCAGAGTGGCGAGGTAGTGACACATACGTGAGGGCAGACTGTGCCAGTTCCTTCAGAGTGGCGAGGTAGTGACACATACGTGAGGGCAGACTGTGCCAGTTCCTTCAGAGTGGCGAGGTAGTGGGGCTTGCTAGGCACGGTGATGTAGGCGACCAGGTTGCTGGTGTAGGAAATAGAGACGATTATGGCCAGTAGTATCCACGTCCCTTCATATAACCTGTCAAACCAATACACAAACAATACAACAGATGTTGACCAGACCACATACTAGAAAGTGAAGGGACGACGACGTTTCGGTCCGTCCTGGACCATTCTCAAGTCGATTGTGATGAGGAAGATTGATTGATAAAAATTAAGCCACCCAAGAGGTGGCACGGGCATGAATAGCCCGTAAGGCTGAGGAAGTAAATGCAGGCAATAAATAGGCTAGAGAAAAGTAAGGAGCAAAGTGTAGTAGAGGGAATAGTAGTAGGAATAAGAATCATCACAATCGACTTGAGAATGGTCCAGGACGGATCGAAACGTCGTCGTCGTCCCTTCACCTTCTAGTGTGTGGTCTGGTCATCATACTTCAGCCATGTTATTGTGACTCATCGCCTGCATAAAACAACAGATAATATCACAGATGAGTGTCTTTGCACATTGCGCATGTGCTGGTGTGTGTATTCAACCCGTTCTCGCACTTTCGTATAGTCAATATTGACTTATTAAATACGTGCATATGTGACATACTAAACATACTAGTTTACCTTGAAAATCTTCATAGAAAACACCGACCTTACCTAACCTTCTTAGTATGTTAAGATAAGCATCTTATTGCTTCGTAATTACAATTATTACTTAACCTATTATAGGTATAGGTTAAGTAATAATTGTAATTATGCTGCAATAAGATGCTTATCTTAACATACTAAGAAGGTTAGGTAAGGTCGGTGTTTTCTATGATGCTTTTCAAGGTAAACTAGTATGTTTAGTATGTCACATATGCAAGTATTTAATAAGTCAATATTGACTGTAAGAAAGTGCGAGGACGAGTTGGTGTATTGACGGAGGGGGCCCAGTTACCTGAAGGCGAGGGGTGCAGGGGGCCACGAAGCGTTCTGGTTAATGAGGGCCCTTATCACCAGCAGGGCGCTCGTACTCCTCCGCTCCTCCTGTCACGCCATAAACCATCTTTATTATGGAAATTCTCGCAAATCTTCCTAGCTATTATCTGTGAAGTTAATTCTGAGTCATTTTTCGCATATCGCTCAAGACGTAAATACTCGATGGACTCTGGAATTAACTTATTAATTAACCGATTCCTCCAGGTAAACTCCTGGTGAGACTTAACTATTATTAACAATATGAATTAGCAGTAGAAGAGATTCAAGATGGACGCTACGATGTTGCTGTACAAATATAATTATGTTCTTCAAATCTAATGTACTTAGAACTTTGTTCTACTTAATATAGTAAGATACGGTTGTTTTTGTCGTAGATAATTTGAAGTGTAAATAATGATTTGGTGTCCCTAATATTGGTGATTTGTCCCTCATACTGTGTTAGGAAATAAGTAACAATGTTAGTTATTTATACACGCAGAGTCTATACAAAGTTTGGAATTGATTTGGAAGAGGAGTCTCTGGAGCACTGACCTGGAGGATGAGCCTGTGGAGCACTGACCTGGAGGATGAGTCTGTGGAGGACGAGTCTGTGGAGGACGAGTCTGCGGACGACTGACACTGTCACCATAGAGACCAACACTGCCAGCCATGTCTGCCACCTACGCAGACGTAGATTCTTCAGTGTGTGTGTGTAAGCGCGCGTGTGTGTGTGTGTGTACTCACCCAGGTGTGCTTGCCCCCTCATAATTTTCACATCACGAGCAAAATTGAGAGGAATGAGTTTACTCCCACTGGAAGATAGAAACTGAGGGACTTCCCTAGTGACATCTCGTCACTCTCAAACCTCACTCCCTCACAGTGACTGTCTTGTGTTGCTTAGATACTCCCTTGTCCAATGGAACACCTCTCCCTGTCACGCCTGCTTGGCTTCGCGGACGGGTATGTGTGCGTGTGAATGCGTGTATTGGAACAAATACATGTATATATTTGTTTAATTTGTATAAATACAAATACGTGTATTTGTGTATGTTTCTATGGGAATGTACTAGGTCATACATGCGCTTAGATAGTTCAAATACAATACAAAATATATAATGAAATATAAATAGGAAATAACCTGATAAAATTGTATTAAAGAAAATTATTTCTTATATATATATAAGGGAAATTTAGAGTGATGGAAGCGCTCATACGTGAAGGGCAAGACGATGGCCCACCAGCGGGGCTGTGGTAGGGGGTTGTGGAGGACAAAGCTGTAAGAGTCGGTGAAGTAGGGAACGCTGAAGTCTACGGCCTGGTAGCGGTCCTCCACGATGGACATGACGTTCACACACAGGTCCCTGTAAAGGAGGGAATGTATATGCTTATCTCTCGGAATGTTCGGTAATATGTTTATTGTTTGTGATGTGTGTCTATATATGTATGAACACGTTGTACGGAACGGGGTGAGAATAGCTTGAGCTACCTCATCCCTTTGTGTGTATTTTACTTCAATAAACTTATTTCAATTTCAATTTCACACACAGGTCACTGTAATAACACACCTGCTGGCATTATTATACCCAGGAAACAGGGGAAGCAAGAATATATCATGGGTTTTAAAGTATTCACTTACGAAAGCAGTGGATCTTTTCCTCAATCGTGGCAGCTTATTTTGCGTTTACTAAACAGTTTTATGAGCTCCGAAGCGCTTCGAGGTTGTTCTTGATTAACAATAATAAACTTTGAGGAAGATTCCAAGCTTGCAAGATTTTTTTTCTACCACAGACGTGGCCACACATTTACAATGCTAACCAGCATATATACATTTTCTTCTGTCCTCCATGGAGAGGGTTAGAGAAGTGTTAAACATATAGTTCAGGGGTTTATTGAACACTCAAGCTTGCAAGTACAGGCTAAGCTGCCTTGATCGTAGAAAGATATACAGGTTTCGTAATTGAACACGTATATCGCTTGATAAATCCCGGCTCTGGAGTTTAAGAAGTACAAGTTCTTACTGAACCATGAGCGTGTGGATTACAACCGGAGAACCGCCCGGTTCCACGGGTCGTGCAGGGCGCTAATTCACACACCATTTGTTTACGTAATTAAATTGTCTTCCGGTTCTCCGGTTGTAATCCTAATTGTGTTCTTGGTGCAGCATGCAGTAGCTGGTGACGAATATAATCATGGGTCGCGGTTCGAGTCTTGCATTAGGTGCACGTTAAATAACGATGTAATACAATGTTCAAATCCTTTACAGCCAAACTTTGTCTACAAACAAAACAAAAATTATGTCCGAGACTGGGGATCAGATGCTAGTGGCTAGCCTCACTCAACTTCCCGAAATGATGTGTGATTGTATGGTGTAGTGAAAATAATTTTGAGATAATGGAGTGACTTGAAGCTGCTTTCTGGTGAGGTGAGATCGATATGGGAGAGTGTTATATAGGGGAGTCGGGGTCGAGCCCCATGCCCTTCCTCGAGTACGGTTGGCTCCTATTGCGACTACCAATTACTCTTATGAAATGGGGTTTTCTTTTCCACATTTTTTTTCTCCGGATTTACAGGTGGTTATCACACACATAAACGTAGCCTCGATGTTGTGGCAACGTTGCACCAAAGTCACAATGGAAAAATTAATGTTGTGGTTACGTTGTTTGTCGGGTGTGTATATTGCATGTTCTGAAAGAGGGGGAAAGGGAGAAAAGGAGAGAAAAAAAGAGAGTGAAAAGGAGAGAGAGCCAGACAGAGAGATCTATACACAGAGACCCCTCAGGCCCTGCCGGATACCTGAAGGAAATCGAAGTACGTGAAGCAAGTATTATACACAGTAACTCGAGAATCAATACACCCACACACACTACGGGCTCACCATAGCCCGTGCTACTTGGAACTTTTTTGTTCCAAGTAGCGAATCATTAACAACAACAACTCGAGACTAATAATACTTGCTTCTCCCTCCTCCAGACCTGACCAACCATGCCAATCCACGAGCCGTTGACTAACTCGCCCCACGACGCCTTCGCCTCATTATCGAACTCGTAACTAAAATTCAACTTCCGTGAAATCTCGTTGAGCATGTTGACGCCAATCCCGTAAGTCTTGTGTAGCGTTGCCCCGGGGACCAGGTAAGGGAAGTCGTCAGCCCAGCTGGCCAACTGCAGGTTGTGACCGTAGAAGCTCTTAAAGCGGTCAGGGAAGACACTCCTGAATGTCTGTGGCTTAATGGCGTTGTAGATGCCATGGAAAGTTATCTTGTTATCCGGATGGAAAGTCTCGTAGGTGAGGATGTAGTAGCAGGCGGCGTCGTTCTTGTTGCAAGGTTGCAGGAGAGAGAGGAAGGGGCTGTAGCTGAAGCTGGCTTGGGCAAGTAGTCGCGTTGCATTGACCGAGGCGTTTACGTCTACCAAAAGGAGGGTGTTTGGGGTCCAAAGTCTCTCTGGAGCTTCTTCGACGAAGTGATTGATGACCCGCTCTGAGCTCAGTAGGATGATATGAACGAAGCGTGCATCGTTGTACTTGCCCAGCCAAGGCGCCTTGAGGAGTGCAGCGTCTGAGATGTCGAGGATCACCGCTGGAGGGCCAGGGCTCTCCTCAAGGTAACGCTCCAGGACACCGATGCTCTCAAGCTCTGCGTCGTGAAGAAAAACAGGATTTTGGTCCTTTAGTGTAGTTGACATTAGGGACAGAAGAATATTCGTAGACTTGGTTTCTTGGCTCCAGCAACTACCTAACACACATCTTGACCCACTACCACAGTCTTGAGACCGTCTCGTCTCCCTCACCGCGGTAGAATAGTTATGGAATTCAACATTTGGTTCGTCCAAAGCTTCCATTCTCGACAGATGTAAAGTCTTAGAGGAAACATTTCTTGCAATCTTGCGTTTACCTTCAAGCAGAGATTCTGACACAACTAACTGTAGTGAGCTCCTTAGCAGGTAACGCCTGATATAATCCAAGAAATAGGAAGAATCATGAACAACTGTCTGAATCGGTGTCCCCGGGTGTGACTGGCTCCCAAGGGTGTGGCTGGAAGCCACTACCAATATCACCATCCACATCATGTCCCTCAAGGAAGAATTTATCAACTCTGAAACAAATTTCCTAGTAAATAGATTTTAATATGCGGGATTTCACTTACAATAAAACATTATATATCACGCTAATGCAAAATGATTACATACTAAATGATAGTTAAATTAACAAATATTGTAATGTTGGGGGGCAGTGTAACACAACTTAAAGGCCATTACACATTAGACAACCACACAACAGCTGGCTTCAAGAGAGACGTTGTTGTTGTTGTTAAAGATTCGCTACCTGGAACAAGAAGTTCCAAGTAGCACGGGCTATGGTGAGCCCGTCAAACTTAGGAGAGACGACGAGAGGCTCTGTGAATGTCCTGATGAACCAACTCCATAGGACTGGCGGCGGCGCAGGTCATATATATACATATGACCAACATTGCATGTATGCGCGTGCGTAGGTCACACGTAACCCCCCCCCCCCTCCCTCCCCCTCACCAGCGCAGTTGCGCGTACAGAAAGAGGGAGATATACACATAGCATTATTCCATTGTGATGATTAATACACTATCAGCCACGACCTGGATAATGCAGGATCTGCAACCTTTGGTATTGTGACATTCAGTGCAACTGTTGCAGTTCATTTTGGATATGATCGGCATTTGATTACCAGAGAAAGAGAGAGAAGGGGGGGAGAGAGAGAGAGAGAGAGAGAGAGAGATTAATAAAGACCAGAATATTGAAATTGGTTGAATGAAATCAAAACATAAATACATGATTTCTGACAGAGAAGGATCGAATACTCGGATTTCAGCTGTCAAATGAGATGAATTTGACAGCTGAATATTCGGATTTCAGCTGTCAAGGACAGCAACCACGCATCTGGTCTGAGACCGGGCCACGGGGTGACATTGATCCCCGCAAGCAACACAAGGTAAACACAAGGTACGTACCAGCCGTTGAATGGAGGTTCATTGAAGTTCAAAGTTTGTTTGCTGTAGTTTGCTGTAAACCGTATATGTTTAATTACTGAAGGAGGGTGTGTGAAAGACCTTCCCCTCGGGGGGGGGGGGGGGGAGTGTTTAAGTGATAAACGATTTTCTGTTTATCATAATTAAAGAGGGGTAACCGGGGATTCCCGGGTCTCTGTGTCTACCTCTCTTCCCCCCCCCCCCCCTCCCTCCCTCCCTACCCTACCTCCACCCCTTTCTTCCGCTCTTATTCCCCTCCCCCCAAACCTCTACTTCCCCACTCTTCCCTCTTACCCCTTCCTCTCCCTCTCTTTCTCTCTGTTATTTACTCTTGTACTTTGCAAGAGGGAGACGAGTGCCTCCCTCTTGCGTCTTATTTATCTCATTTCTCTCTTTAATTCTCTGCGCCGCTCACACGCCATATCCTTCCAAGTTCACGGTTACCTTACCTTGAGGTGCTTCCGGGGCTTAGTGTCCCCGCGGCCCGGTCGTCGACCAGGCCTCACGGTTGATATTCTTGTTGCAAGGTTTCAATGGCAGTTCTCGAATCTGTATGTAGGACAACATGGTGTTGGTGTTCAGCAAGAGCATGTTGTTGGTGTGCAGCAAGAACATGTTGTGTAAAGCCTTTTGAAGGGCTAGCATCTCTGTTTATGAAGTTGAACACCGGTTTGAGACAAACCCCTGACTTAACTACCGAATTTCCTGCTTTAAATGCCGTTCCAGATTATCATGTCTGCTGAGCTATTGATCCGTCTTTGAAGTATGTGAAGCTGCCAGATATATTCTGCTTCTGTATTCACCTGTTTCCTAGCAGTAAATAGGTACCTGGGAGTTAGTCAGCTGTCACGGGCTGCCTCCTGGGGGTGGAGGCCTGGTCGAGGACCGGGCCGCGGGGACACTAAAGCCCCGAAATCATCTCAAGATAACCTGAAGACAAGATAACCTGTATAATGATGGGTAGGCATTAGGGGGTCATAGTTTCATTCCTTTTCCCTTGAAGAAGCATGATATTAAAGTCTGCTGGGGAGGATTCCCAGGGGGGTATGTAAATGTAACCAAAGCCGTCATAGACTGAGGAAAGATGTACACGTTCGTAAGTACTTGCGTAACTGCTTCGTGAATTTGGCCCCTACTTTACACCCTCAGTCCTCGCCATGTCTTCTCTCATCTCCTTCCAGCGTCGTTACGCAAGGGGGGCTTGCATAACGACGTCTTCGGCGAATATTTCATCGACAGCATTCTCAGTGATTGTATTGCTGCTGTTTAATAAATGCAGACTAAACCGCCATGATTATGGAAAGATGTACAGCTTTCGGAAGTGGACCAGTATAATGCTAGGTGAAAACTGGCCCTTGGTCTCTTAGGCTTCTAGTCATCCCAATCTGTTCATATTATTATAATCTTTTAATCATTAACTTTTTGATCTGGAGGTATATATATACCTTAAGCTAATAACAAATTTCTTGTTTTCATATGCTATACAGCGTCGTTAACAGTGAGGTTCTACGCTACAGCTTCGTTAACAGTGAGGTTCTACGTTACAGCGTCGTTAACAGTGAGGTTCTACGCTACAGCTTCGTTAACAGTGAGAAGATCATACTGGACAGACACAAAAGCCTGACATAGGTTCTCAGCGTTTGCGATCTATCTCGTTAATCCTGCCTAGCATAAACTCCTCCCTCCCCCTTTCCCTGTCATTCGCGCCCCATGATTGTATCACGAGCGAAGCGCAGAACCGCGAGTTCCCTTTGCTTTCGCGAGAGCGCCAGAGAGCTCGCATGCAAGATTCAGTCGAGGTGGTGGGGGGAGTAGTGGATCGACGTCCCTTCACGGTTGGTGAGAGAAGGGGGGGGGGGATGGAAGAAGGGGCATTACGACCCCTCTTCGTGGCAGGCGGGGAAGGGGTAGAAGGGTTGCTTCCCATCCCAGGAAGGGGGTGGTTTGAAGGGAGCGTGGGAAGCACAAGGTGGTGAGCGAAGCTTCGCTGTCATGGCTCGTTGTTGATTCATATCTTAGGTTGCGACAATTCGCCAGCATTAGTAACCTGGTGACTCCACGACCTGCTGGAGCGACAAGGAAGTATAGTGATCACGGAAGGTGACAGGGGGAAAGTGATCTTCGGTGAAGACATGGGAAGTACTCGAGGGAAGGGAACAGTGACATACTTACGGAAGAGAAGAGGAAAGTACTCACGGGAGAGGACAAGAAAGTATCCACAGGAAGGGGACCGGACAGGACTCGGGAGAACACGCACGGAGAACTCAAGGAGAAGAACAGGGTTAAGACTCAGGGGGGAGAAAGAGGAAGGGAGACTTAGAGTAGACTGGAGAAAACCGGATAGAGGAACGGTTAAAGAGAACCGGAGAGACAGACCCGGAGAAAGAGAACCATGGGGGACTAAAACAGAGAATGCGTTCTATACATTTATTCAATAGCCAGCATTCGAAGCATTCATGTCTGTCTTACGTAGACAAGGTTTAAGAGCTGCTCAAGATCGTAATGAGTTAAAGAGCAACTCATCAACTCATACATCCGAATGCCACTGCATGAATATCCTTCCTCTGGCCTTGTATATAGAGCTAAGAGGCAGGTTAGAGGGACAAGGTACAGGTTACATGGACTTATAAGGAGCTATAAACTTTCTTACTGCCTCCCACAATCGTTGTTTAACTCCCGGGTACCTATATTTTACTGCTAAGTGAACAGCTCCATCAGGTGAAATGAAACGTGCCCAACCGTCTTTGTCCTGCCCGAGGGTCAGGCAGGGATGTGAGCCGAGGACGAAGTCTATTGTGCTAGAACAAGGGGAACCTCTTTAAGCGGTAGTCGCCTTCAGTACCTCTTGCTAGATGCATGTTTTAATGTGTGAAGTATACGAGTAGGGTCTAAGACCTGAGAAACGTATGTACCCCCTCGCTCAGTCATTGCTACTCTATGAACAAACCCAACTCAACCCAACATAATTTAACCTAACTCAGCGTAACCTAACCCCCACTTACTCAACCGAAGTTAACCCAACCCAACCTAACCTAATCTAACTCAACCCAACCCAATCCAGCCCAAGTTAACCCATCCAAGCCCAACATAACATAACCCTTCGGCTCCAACATAAAGGAGACTATAGACTATAGTTATTTTTTATTTATTTTTATTTTTTTATTTATTTATATATACAAGAGCTCTTACATTCTTGTACAGCCATTAGTACGCTGTGCGTTACAGGCAAGTCCTTAATACTATGTTCCCTGGAATACGACCCCGCGAAAAGTCGTTTAACTACCAAGCATCCATTTTACTGTTGAGTTAAACAGAGGCTACAGTTAAGAATTTGCGCCCAGTAAATCCTCCCCGGCCAGGATACGAACCCAGGACAAAGCGCTCGCGAAACGCCAAGCGAGCGTCTTAACCACTACGCCACGCGAACTGCGTGTTATAGTGTTATATATCATGAAAGGCTCACCATACATATAGAAAACAGCGTATCAATTCATTAATTCTTTCTTTTCGTCCATTTGGTCGCTCATAATTCAGAAATGGTTATATTTACCCGAATTTACCTGAAAACCATCATCTCTAGAAGGCCCTGACTGAGACAGAAATCGGTGGCTTCTCAAACGTTTCATTATTCCTCAAGATTTTTTTTTGTGTTTTTTCTCCAGCTAAAGTTTAAACTGAAGTATTATCTTGGCCTTAGAGAGTTTAGAAGGGAGAGAGGAAGTTTGTTGGGTTTATCGAGGTCCCCCCTAGGGTCTAAGGCAAATAACTGACTTTCTCTTTACCCCTTCCAAGGGCTATATAGTCGTAATTACTTGGCGCTTCCCCCTGATAGTTTCCTCCTTCCTTCCTTCCAGCATGCAAGTCACAACAGTCTCTTAGCTCCAGGGTAAAAAGAGACTTCAGCGGAAAGGAAAATGCGGTCTGAACGCTCCTGTAAAGCACGGGAAGTGAGCTCGTGTTCTTGCATCGTAATTTGTCACGAAATATTCTATACTGGGATTTAAAACAGAATTATGGAGCTTTGACAAACCGCCGACTTGCTGTCCCCGTCGAGGCCACTAGAGTTGGCGGCCCTCAGGGAACTTCGGGTAAAATTCATGCGTAACATTTATCTCGAATTTATTTATAATTATTTTAGTTAGACATTATATTTAGTTTCATTTTCTGTTATTCGTTCTCATAGTTTTCAATAGAAAACCATTTCTTAAGGGTTAACCTATGTATTTAGGACATTAAGTATAATGAATATTTGCATTGTGGAATTAGCCTAACGCTCTACATGTACTAAATGAAATAGCATTCTTAAAGTAAAAATGTAAGGAAATGAAAGTGAACGTGAAGATATTGGTTAGAGTCAGGGAGAACAGAAGGAATCAGGAGAGTGTTTAAGATTATATAGTACTTGGAAGGGGTCAGGATGACAACTTGAGATGGGACGGGGACGGGGAGAGGCGTGGATGCAAAGGAATGGCACCCAACCACTTGTGGACGGTCGGGGATTGAACATGGACCTGCGTGGAGCGAGACCGTCGCTCTACCGTCCAGCCCGAGTTGTTGGGCAGTATCCGGGAGAGGAAACCTGTAACCGAGCTCCCTCGATATCTAACAGTTGGTCTTTCTCATGCCAAAGCCATTCACCCCAGTTGAGTCGTTTACCTATTTACCGCTGGGTGAACAGTCCCATCGGGTGTAAGGAAACGTGCCTAAACGTCTTGACCTATCTTGGAATCAAAGCCAGAACCAGTTGATTGTGTACAGTATAATCATGGGCGCCGGATACACCGGAATTTAGATTCAAAGTAATGATTAGAGAAGCATGATGAGTTACTCAGTATGATAAGACTGAGCAACGCAATCACCAAAAAGAACGCCAAGCCATCACGTGGCTTGACGTTCTTTTTGGTACATGCTGATTAAAAAAAATGAATGTATGTTTTTTTGATGTTTCAGAAGGAAGAAAAAACTCAAGAATAACGGTAGAGGGGGGGGGGGGGGACTTTTGAGAAGCCGTCGGCTTCCTGTTTCCGTCAAAACGACTAGCGAGATAGTGACCATAATTGACCTCAGGAAAAAGATTCAGGTGAATCTCTGTTTCTTCTTGAGATGCATAAGTATTGGGACAGTTGAGATATTATACAATTTACCATATTATTGTTTTGTGTTGGGCTGTTCAACCTCTCGAAGGGTATTATGACCGTGACCCACCGGCAAGTATACCTCAGAGTATACTGCCCAGGGCTAAAGTAAACTTTCAGGGCATATACCCCGAGAAGCGTAAATTTACGTTATTTATAATGCACCTGATGGTCATCCAGTGAGCAGTGGTGGAAAGTTTACCATCACGTAAACCCACAGTTAGGAACTTTGGAAATTTGGCTAAAATAACGTAGTAATACATGCTGTTGAATGAAACGTTTACACATTTCCTCAACATTTATGACAGAATTATCTCTAAATTCTAACATATTTTCATTTTCACTCATATAGGGACGTAATGTGATATTGGTCAGATCTACTTACGCATAGTGGGTTAAATTTCACAGGAGGGAGTTGTAGCCGAGCCTAAGGCCTAGCATAAGTAACGTCCACAAGTCTTCTGACCTTACTAGATGACCCTTAGACATGTCTCTCTTCCTGCATAATTGTATAATAGAAATAAAAATGAGTGTGACTTTCACTGTTTTAGATATGTTTATGCTAGAGTTTTTTGTTATATCACTGCCCTGAGGCACCTGGAAGGCAATCAAGGTGGTAATCAACTCTTCCTTTAAGAGACTTTGACTAACTCATCAGTTCTATTATTCACTCGGAGGCCAATATGGTATATGGGATCCATGGGACCTTTCCCAGAAGCTGCCTTCAGCGTGGGTGAGACAATGGTCTCCACTATGAATGTATCCCAGTGGGTCTGTTGTGCGTACGTTTGGAGGAGGTGAGAGTGAAGAGCCTGCGAGAGTATCCCACTGACTGGGACTCCTTCAATGAATTAGGGATCGTGAATCCCGATGGATTCTCTTCCACTAGTTCACTCGCAGTACTGGTTGAGAATACGAATGCCGGCAATGCTGCCCGAGATGTTTGAGTAGACCTTCATCACAGGGTCTACCTTGGAGCGTTGCTTGGTCCCACTGATCATCATCTTCCAGGGAGAGGTCTACACTTGCTCTTCCAGGGAGAGGTCTACACTTGCATTGATCCTGCTTTCGGGAGTTTGTCGTACCGTGTCCTATAGCTTAGGACACCGTACTTAGCTTTGCTGGGCAAAGCCAGGCACCTTCTGAGGGGGGAAGTATGCAGCATCGTACGCATCTACCCATTCTTTTTCCCATCTTCCTCAGGTCGTTCAGCTTTTCTTTGAGGATTACACTAATGGCATTCAAGCCAAAGTTTCAGCCTAGCAGCACACTGTCGGTGGGGCGAGTACTGAAGGGTCCTGGTCGGACGGCTCTTACTGCATCTCTGATTGGTTGGAGAGACAAAATGATTTTAAACTTTGAAGAATTTGGGGAATTCTCCTTTTCACTCTCCACTCCTAAAGGAGAGGTCTCCTTTAGGCGTCACCAGCTGTGGATCCTCTATCTAAGACTCTTATATGTACCTGCAAGAGTCATCATCCAGGAGGCAGATGTAGGTAGTGGTGGTGGTGATAGTGGTGCTGATGGTGGTAATGGTGGTGATGGTGGTAGTGGTTGTGATGGTGGTGTGGCGGGGATGGCGGTGATGGTGGTGGGGATGGTGGTGATGATGGTTTTGGTGATGGTGACAGTGGCGGGGATGGTGGTGATGATGGTAGTTGAGGTGGTGATGGTGATGGTGGTGGAGGTAGCGGTAATGATGGTGGTAGTGGTGGTAGTAGTGGCGGGGATGGTGGTGATAGTGGTAGTGGCGGGGATGGTGGTGATAGTGGTAGTGGCGGGGATGGTGGTGATGGTGGTAGTAGTGGCGGGGGATGGTGGTGGTTGTGGTGGTAGGGGAGTGGCTGTACATCCTCCACGCTCTGCTGACTCTACTGACACCTGCTCTGAACGGCTTTGTCCCGTGCCACCTGTCCCGGTCCTGTGTCTTCTTCCCCCCCTTACTGTCTCTTATACCACACACACACACACACACACACACACACACACACACACACACACACACACACACACACACACACACACACACACACACCTGTGTTCTGTCCTACATTGTGGCTTGTTGAGCCTAAAACAGCTCCTCCTTTTCTGTGTTACACTTGACCTTTGAAAGAAATCGTCTGGATCAATATCCTCCAAATTGCTCACTATTTTAACATTTTCGAAGAAATCAACCGAGCCATGTCAGGTTTCCAGTGTCCTTAGCCGAGTGGGTCCTCAACCGTTCCTGGAATGAGAGCCGAATTCGTTCTGGAATGATTTTTCTTTTTGTCTTTCTGAAGATGAGATGTCCCTCCTTGGATAAAATAATCCAAACACCATTCATTTATACAGTTGTACAATAGCCTCCATTTGCTTGAAATCTAAGGCTCGTTTGACTATTCCTATAGTTTGTTTTTTTCGACAGCAAGTCCAACTTATGTCACATACATTGATTTAATGGATTATGAGTGGAAGATCTATTTCTTCATCAATCTGCTGCAAGGAAATGGTGTTGGTTGGATAGTTGTGATGTGTATTCGTATGGCCTACATACAAGGCCTTGCCTTTTCGATATTTAAACGCATATATATAAGGGCACAGCGGCATCTTCTAGCTGTCGGGCCTCTCCCTCCCTCCCTCCCTCCCCCCAGCCTCAAGAATGGTATTGTTGATCACCTTGAGTGGGTTGCATAGCGACCTTGATGCTTCATTTAATAAAAAACAACTAGAAAATATCTGTCTAATGTGTTAAGTTGTTGTATATCTCTTCAAGTGTCAGTATTGAGATATTAAGTCACTCTGTGGTTTTATTAGAGACTACATCCGGCTGATGCTCCGGCTGTTGCTTCTTGATGGAGTCTTTCGTTCAGTTCTCTACATTCCTTTAAACTTTTATTTCGTTTCACCTCTGTTTTCCAGTCTGACTGACTTCATTTACTAACATTTCCCTTTCTCTCTCTCTCTGTCATATTTGAGGAGAGAGAGAGAGAGAGAGAGAGAGAGAGAGAGAGAGAGAGAGAGAGAGACAGGGAGAGTGAGAGAGAGAGAGAATGAGGATGTATGTATGTGTGTAAGTACAGAGAAGAGGTGAATGAGGAAGCTAGACAAGGTATGTGGTGGTAGTAGTATTTGAGGTGGTAGTGGTAGTGTTTGAGGTTGTGGTGATGGTGGGGGTGGTGGTGGTGGTGGTGGTGGTGGTGGTGGTGGTGGTGATGGTGGGGGTGGTGGTGGTGATGGTGTTGGTGGGGGTGGCGGTTGGGGTGGTGGTGATGGTGGTGGTGGTGGTGGTGGGTGAGGCGCCAGACAGGAGGCCAGCCAGGGTCAGTAGCCTTCAGCGTTCCCGCCAGCACCAGCAGGAGCGGTAGTGACACCATCACTAACCCCGCCGTCATTACCACCACCACCACCACCACCACTATTACCACGAAAACCACCACAATCACCACTGCCACATCTACCACATCCACTATTACCACACCCTGACCACCACAATCACCATCTCCACCATTACCACACCCTGACCACCACAATCACCATCTCCACCATTACCACACCCTCACCACCATAATCACCATCTCCACCAACACACCCACCATCACCACTATCACCACAATCGCCCCGAAAGTTACAGCAAGACCTTATAACAAACTCACCAAAAGGCTAGTTACCTTGCGATGATTTCGGGGCCCAACGTCCCCACGGCCCGGTCCCCGACCAGGCCTCCTGGTTGCTGGACAGGCCAACCAGGCTGTTGGACACGGCTGCTCGCAGCCTGACGTATGATTCACAGCCTGGTTGACCATCAGTTCACAGCCTGGTTGATCAGCTATGAAATGGGCATTCAAATAGTTGCCAGAATTCACTCTCAACAAATGCAAGGTAATGAAGATTGAGAAGGAAGAAAGAAGATCGTGTACCATAATGGGAAAGAAACTACAGGAATCATTCAGATACAAAGATTTGGGAGTGAAGCTGGCAAACTTAAGAACTCGTTAGGAAAAACACCTGTGGAGTCTACTGCCACTAAAACACCTGTGGAGTCTACAACCACAACACCTGTGGAGTCTACAACCACCACAACACCTGTGTACACTACAACATGCTGGAAAGTATCAGCCATTTTACCCACAAACAATGTTCTCGTGTTTACATCTAAATGTTCTCGTGTTTACATCTAAACAGATTCATAAAGCAAACAAATAAACTTTGCCCTCATAGAAGCTTGAATCGAGTGAAACCTTTCTGAGAGCATGGACTAAGCTCTGAGCTCGTTACAGCCCCCCCCCCCCCCACACCACCCCACCACTCCTTCCGTTAATTGCTGCAGTAACGGAGCGAGTGACGACACCTCCCGTTGGGGTCCAGAGCAGCATTAACGGTACTAGCTTAGACACAGCATACATTATAGACACAGCATACATTATAGACACAGCATACATTATAGACACAGCATACATTATAGACACAGCATACATTATAGACACAGCATACATTATAGACACTGTGCATAGACCATAGATGTATTCTGGGGGGTTGCAGCTGCCGCAGGAGCAACAAGGGACAGGGGGTAACGCAGCTGCATGCACTCTCAACGACAGCTGCGCCTGTTGGGCCAGGCAGGTGAGGCAGGAGGGGCCCCGCCCCTCTCATTACCTGCCCCCCACCCCCTCTCACCTTACACCCAGGTCCCCCCAACCTCCTCCGTCAGTATATCCTGGGCCGGCTGCTGCTGCTGCTGCAGGAGTGACCTCTGACCCCCATGACTCGGCCAGCTGCATGTGTTTCACCAGGAGTAGCAACAGTACCACGTTTATAAGCTTTCTCTTCACCAGCACCTCCTCACCAGCACCTCCTCACTAGCACAACCTCAGCACCTTCTCACTAGCACAACCTCATCAGCACCACCTCAAGAATCACATCACTAACTTAACCAGCTGCAATCTTATCCGGACAGGTGGGCGAAAAGTGTGCAAGTGTGTATAGGAGGACGTTGAACAGGCAGGTGGGGGCAGACAGGTGGGGGCAGGCAGGTGGGGGCAGGCAGGTGGGGGCAGACAGGTGGGGTAGTAGGGAGACACCTCTGTGCTCCTTTTTCAGCTGAAGAAACAAGTATGTGACTGACAATGAACCCGAACTCCCCTCCCCATCCCCCCCATCCCCCCCCCCGCCAACAAATACACGTTTCGAACCTTGTCTTGACGTCGTTCAGACGTAAGTAATCTTGTCGCAACGTTGCGTTTGCCGAGACGTGTTGGTAGCGCGTTTCACGTCGACCCGGAAGCTTCCTGTTCCGGTTGCTACGCCGTCACGACGTTCTTGGCCTGCGCCTTGAAGATGATTTCTCGATGACAGTGATGATGAGGATTATTCTGCTCATCAATGGATTACCGAACACGGAGTTTGATGTGGACTGTTGAGCAAAAGGTTCTGTCCGGACTGTTGAACACGCAGTTCTGTCCGGATAGGTGAACACCCAGTTCTATCCGGACTGTTGAACATGCAGTTCTATCCGGATAGGTGAACACCCAGTTCTATCCGGACTGTTGAACATGCAGTTCTGTCCGGATAGGTGAACACCCAGTTCTATCCGGACTGTTGAACATGCAGTTCTGTCCGGATAGGTGAACACCCAGTTCTATCCGAACTGTTGAACATGCAGTTCTCTCTGGACCTTTGAAATGCACTGAAGCTTTCCCTTTCAGTAATTAGCGTAACTGACACACTATATTCCCTGGTACCTCAGGACCTGAAGAAACAGTATATTAGTTTAGGGGGAAGACTAACTTGAACACATATGTATCCTTTGCATATGTATCCTTTGCATATGTGGGCAGGAAGGATTATTCGCCCAGTTATGCCCTCTCTCTTCCGGTGAAACCCTTGGACACCTGTGGTCGTGTTGCTGGTGGTGGGAGAGGGGGCCATGTATGTAGGGGTGCTGGTGCTGGTGGTATGGGTGATGGTGGTGAAGGGGGGGGGGGGTGTTGGAGGTGCTTAGGTTAATGGTGGGTTGGAGGGGCGAGGTAGTAGTTTGTGTGTGAGTGGTGGTCTTGAGGTGGTGTTGTGGTGGAGAGAGAGTGGGGGTGGTATTGGAGTGTAGGTGAGGTGGTGGTGTTATAATAGTGGAAACGTGGTGGTTGTGGTGGAGTGTGTGTGTGGTAGGGTGGTGGTAGTTGTGGTGTAGTGTGATGGAGAGAGTGGGTGTTGGTGGTGGTTGTGCTGGAGAGAGTGGGTGGTGGTGGTGGTGTAGTTGAGAGGGAGTGGTAGTGGTGGTGTTGGAGAGGGTGGTGGTGGCCAGATGGGGGGGGTGGGGAAGGTGGAGGGGTGACTGAAGGCTGCTTGGGCTGGCCAAAGGTGGCACGCTCCACTGCTCTCACCTGAGACTACACTTACCTGTGTCCCTCACCCTCTCACCCACCTGCTGCTGCTGCTGCTGCTGCTGCTTCCCCCTGTTATCTCCCTCACCCACCTGCTGCTTCCACCACTCCCAGTTCCTCCTGCATGTGTTATCTACCCCTCATGACTCTGGTTATCTGTCCCTCCAATCCCTGGTAGCTACTTCACCGAACCAGTTCCTTATCTGCGTTATATTTCACCATTCCACTGCAATTATAGGTTATCTACCTCTACTAGCCATTCTCTTATGTGTTATCTATATTCCCCGGTGTCTTCTATAACAGTTATCTATCTATACCAGCCACTGCTACTTGTTATCTACTTCTTACAACCCGTTCTAGCACCTTTTATCTTTCTGTCTAAACCGGTAATAAACTTTTTATCTACTTCATTCAGGCCCTTTGGCACCCTTCCTATCACATTCCTTTTCCTCTTTTATAGCTCCTTTTCCACCCTTTTCAGTGTCGCCGTTCTGTCATTCTATCTACCCTTAGCATTCATCCGCTACACACTCTCTCTCTCTCTCTCTCTCTCTCTCTCTCTCTCTCTCTCTCTCTCTCTCTCTCTCTCTCTCTTTCTCTTTCTCATTCTTTCCAGTCCAGTATATATGTGTATCATGAGCTTTTCTGACTGAAAATTTATCCAATCTGCATCCATGTAATAATGAGAAGAAATGTGACATAGCCGAAGAAATACTCGTCAAACCGGAGGCCACGAGACACCAGAGTGAGAGGAGGAACCAGCGTGGAGGGGTTTGACTAGTGGAGTACCTCAAGGAGGAGTCCTACGACAACTACCCTATCTATACCTTTGTATGGCCGCGATCTTACCCAGGGAAGTAAACTTCTACATGTTGATATTCAGGGATGATGCAAAACTACAGACCTGACCTGTAAAGACAGAGTTTAAGAGAAGTGCAGACTATTACGACACCTGAACGAACTACCGGAATGATTTACGAGATGGCTACTTGACTTCAACCCAAGTAAATGTTAGGTAATGTAGGATGTAGGTAGATTTATATATTTTATTTTTTTATTAGAAGCAGATATAACGTCAAGCCGGTCCCTAAAGCCACATATTAACAAAGTCCCGCAAAGCCATTGATACACACCTGGAAAACACCCCGATGTTGGCTTCAGGGACCTTAAGTGGCTCCGCGAAGCATAACAGCCAGCAGTGCTTCTTGAGGTTATCTTGAGGTTATCTTGAGATGATTTCGGAGCTTTTTAGTGTCCCCGCGGCCCGGGGACACAGAGGCATTCAGGATACAGAACACACCCATTGTACTGGAGAATAGAAGCTAAGTAGTCAATGCAAATCCCATATAATAGGAATCTCCTACACTGCGACGTCTCCGTCACTCATCCACACTCTGCTAACATAGCTCATTTGTCTCTACACTGATAAAAAAAATCATGAAGTCGCAGGAGAAAGTATAAGTGTAACAGTTTGTCGTCCAACGTAACACTGTGAGTTACGTGTTACAGGCTCAACGTAACACTGTGAGTTACGTGTTACAGGTTCAACGTAACACTGTAAGTTACGTGTTACAGGTTCAACGTAACACTGTGAGTTACGTGTTACAGGTTCAACGTAACACTGTGAGTTACGTGTTACAGGTTCAACGTAACACTGTGAGTTACAGGTTACAGGTTCAACGTAACACTGTGAGTTACAGGTTACAGGTTCAACGTAACACTGTGAGTTACGTGTTACAGGTTCAACGTAACACTGTGAGTTACGTGTTACAGGTTCAACGTAACACTGTGAGTTACGTGTTACAGGTTCAACGTAACCCTGTGAGTTACAGGTTACAGGTTCAACGTAACACTGTAAGTTACGTGTTACAGGTTCAACGTAACACTGTGAGTTACGTGTTACAGGTTCAACGTAACACTGTGAGTTACGTGTTACAGGTTCAACGTAACACTGTGAGTTACGTGTTACAGGTTCAACGTAACACTGTGAGTTACAGGTTACAGGTTCAACGTAACACTGTGAGTTACGTGTTACAGGTTCAACGTAACACTGTGAGTTACAGGTTACAGGTTCAACGTAACACTGTGAGTTACGAGTTACAGGTTCAACGTAACACTGTGAGTTACGTGTTACAGGTTCAACGTAACACTGTGAGTTACGTGTTACAGGTTCAACGTAACACTGTGAGTTACAGGTTACAGGTTCAACGTAACACTGTGAGTTACGTGTTACAGGTTCAACGTAACACTGTGAGTTAC
>NC_091217.1:4068212-4080712 GCF_040958095.1 Procambarus clarkii | reverse complement strand
TATTCAGAATATCTGGCATTCCTTGCGCTTCTTGCTACCATAAGAGTCTTAAGGTACTCTCTTGGGGGCCCTTAAGGATTCCAAGGTACTCTCTTGGGTACCCGAAGGGTCGCACGGTAAACTGATGGTCGTGTGTTGTGGTTGTAGCTCTCTTGATAGTGGGAAGGGAAGCAGTACAAACATCTGTGGCTTTTTTCTCTTCATTAAAATATAATATCTAGTTGGCCACGTAACAGCTATAGTGAGTGTGTGTATGTAGGATGAAGTATGTATCTCCTTATGGAGTCAGGTCCTCCGCTGCACCTCGGACGAGCGTTCAACAAGTACCTTGGTCTGAGATGTGCTGAGTAGGCATAGCAAGAGCATAGCAAGATGGCTCCCACTACCCCTGGGGCGTCGATAGGCGTCCAACACGCCCCAGCAGCATCATCTCCCCCAGCATCAACATCCTCCCAGCATCAACATCCTCCCAGCATCAACATCCCCCCAGCATCAACATCTCCCCCCAGCATCAACATCTCCCCCCAGAGCATCAACATCTCCCCCCAGCATCAACATCTCCCCCCAGAGCATCAACATCTCCCCCCAGAGCATCAACATCTCCCCCCAGCATCAACATCTCCCCCCAGCATCAACATCTCCCCCCAGAGCATCAACATCTCCCCCCAGCATCAACATCTCCCCCCAGCATCAACATCTCCCCCCAGAGCATCAACATCTCCCCCCAGAGCATCAACATCTCCCCCCAGAGCATCAACATCTCCCCCCAGCATCAACATCTCCCCCCAGCATCAACATCTCCCCCCAGCATCAACATCTCCCCCCAGCATCAACATCTCCCCCCAGCATCAACATCTCCCCCCAGCATCAACATCTCCCCCCAGCATCAACATCTCCCCCCAGCATCAACATCTCCCCCCAGCATCAACATCCTCCCAGCATCAACATCTCCCCCCAGAGCATCAACATCTCCCCCCAGAGCATCAACATCTCCCCCCAGCATCAACATCTCCCCCCAGAGCACCAACATCTCCCCCCAGAGCATCAACATCTCCCCCCAGAGCATCAACATCTCCCCCCAGCATCAACATCCTCCCAGCATCAACATCCATTCATTAAGCTCGGATATAAAACACACACACACACACGTAGTTGTGGGGACATCAATCACTTGCTTTGAACAAAACATATACTTCTCCAGCGCCCATGACCAGCCGCGATTACCATCGATTTATTATCAATTATCAAACAGTTATTGGCACAGTGAATCGCATTATGCCACCGACTTAATCAGTATTATGCCACAAAATTTCACTCTCCCCATTAAAAAAAAAAATTAAAAATAATAATGCCAAATCGTTATGTTTCATTATTCTTATTCGTATATTTTTTCCGTGTTGAGTTTTCTTCCTTCTGCTCTCGGATTACTATTTTATTTTTCTAGACTTTTCCTCTTTATTCCCATGCGTCTAGGACTAAAATGGAAGCTCACAGACCAGTTGATCAGGTACTTGGTGCGTTAGAATGACCTTTGCAGGCTCTAGCAAGCAGCTTGAAGCTGGTTTAGTACGCTGGCGAAACGTAGGGTGAAAGCTTTAACAGACGCTCTCAACACCATAACGCTGCGGGTGAAGGCGTGACATTGGCAAAGCATGAGAGACAGAAAGAGACAGAGAGACGACAGGCAAATAGACAGATATAAAAGAAAACGGACAAAGCAAAAAGTACAGAAAGATAGAGACAGACAGACAGATTGAATCATCGACATGTGATAAAACGACTTGAACAAGCGTGAAAAAGTGATATCATAATTAAACAAAGATAACGCAGCTCAACAGATGATTGCCATTAAAATGTAGACATAGAGATATTACAAAACTAGCCATAGAGTTTTGAAAAACTAGAATAAAGGTAGGAAAATTAGCCGTAGAAGGTTGGAAAACTAACCATTGAATGTTGCCAAATTAGACATAGAGTGGATTGTCAAATTAGTAATGCCGAGGGTTGAGAAAATAGCTATATAGAGCGTTGCCAAATTTCACGCTGGAAGAACTAAGAACAAAAAAGACTCATGAAGTGTCTAAGCAATATAAAAAAAGTAATATTAAGGGTTTGGGGGTATGAGATGGACATAGGCTGGTCGGAATCGCCATAATTCAATAGAAAACAAAGTTCCAGAGTCACATTCTGACCCCCACGATGATATTTTTGCCACCACTAGTCGGCTACACTCGGCTAAATATTTTGAAAACAAAAATGTCTAAATAATTTTTATTATATTATAATACGCCATTATTCACTGATCTCAGGAAAATTAACAAAATGTTTTGCTATCCATATTTTGACCATAGTATCATAAAACAGATGATCCTTCCGCAGCTACAAAGGATTTTTCAATCCCTTCCTCTTTCCCAAAGCAAATGAGTAACTATTATATATTTTTTATATTTCACCCCACTAAATTCCTCTGACCGGCACACCACCTTTATTTGTATAACAGAGAGAGCGAGAGAGAGAGCGAGAGAGAGAGAGAGAGAGAGAGAGAGAGAGAGAGAGAGAGAGAGAGAGAGAGAGAGAGAGAGAGAGAGAGGAGACATGCAGATAGACCTGGGCAATGCAGGGTACTCCCTTTTCCTCACAGTAAAAAAAAAAAAATTCACCAGGGAACCAGTTATTCCAAACGAAAATGTAAAATGTACATACACAAAGTAATTCATTGTGCCAGTTAACATAAAAATATGAAATATCTCTATATGTTTTTGCTTGTTTTTATCTATCGTAACCATCACCACCACCACTACCATCACCACCACCATCACCACTACCACCATCACCACCATCACCACCACCACCACCATCACCACCATTACCACTACCACCATCACCACCATCACCACCACCACCACCATCAACAGTTCCATCAGCACTTCCACCAGCATAACAAGTGGCGTTCCCCAAGACTCGGTCCTAGGACCCCTGCTGTTCCTAATTTACCTAAATGACCTACCTGAGGGAGTGAGCTCGCACATGTTAATGCTTGCAGACGACCCAAAACTAATGAGAATGTCAAACCCGAGGAGAACTGCAGAAAGTTACAGGAAGATCTTGACAAACTCAGCCATAAAGTCAAACAAACGGCTACTTTAATTCATTCCCAAAAAGTGTAAAAGTATGAAAATGGGAAAGAAAGAAATGTGATAAAAAAGAATCTAGCGTATAGGGAAGAAAATTATAGGAGTTGGAGAGAGAAACATATATGGAAATGGATATAGTTCCCACATTAACCGGAGAGGCACGAATAAACAGAGCAATATTGGAAGCATATGGGAAACTGGTAAACATTTATACAACCGATGTAAGACCTACACTTGAATATGCAGCACAGGCGTAGAAACCGTACGCACAGACATCTATCTTGAGGTTATCTTGAGATGATTTCGGGCTTTTTAGTGTCCCCGCGGCCCGGTCCTTGACCAGGTCTCCACCCCCAGGAAGCAGCCCGTGACAGCTGACTAACACCCAGGTACCTAATTTACTGCTAGGTAACAGGGGCATAGGGTGAAAGAAACTCTGCCCATTGTTTCTCACCGGCGCCTGGGATCGAACCCAGGACCACAGGATCATAAGTCCCGCGTGCTGTCCGCTCGGCCGCCCGGCTCCCCGGTACCCCAAGAAGCGAAAAAAAGAATAATTAAAAAATGAACAATGGTTCAAAACAAGATTAGTTCTTGATGTAAAAAGCTGAGAGGTTGAAAGAACAAAAATAGCCACAATCCTAGAGGAGGGGGTGAAACGACGAGGATATGATCACGACATAACAGATACTAAGGGATAATGAGATAATGGAAATAATGTAAGCAAGTGCTCGTACACAGTATGGGTGGTCAACTGGGACAATATGCACTGAAAAACGAAGCTGTGAAACTCGTGTTCATGCTCATCTTTAAGGCCTAAGGTTAGACAACAGAAATTACAATTAACTATTAAGATAGGTATTAAGATAGAGAATATCTTAATTAACTATTAAGATAGATATTAAGATATTAAGATAGAGAATATCTTAATTAACTATTAAGATAGATATTAAGATAGAGAATATCTTAATTAACTATTAAGATAGTTAAACTGCGACTCAATAGTGAGTACAAAGGCTAGTTCAAAAGGTGCAAAATGCTACATTTCATTACAATAGCCCCTACAACCACCACCAGCACTACACTCATCACTAGAACTACAACCCCCACCACTACCAACACAACCAGCACTACAGGACTACAGTACTACCACCACCACCACTACCACCAGCAGCGGCGTCATGATCTACAGCACAGATATAACCCAGTTTCCCTTGCCTGTTCAAAGTCCTTGCCCAGTATTACTTTTAGAGCATAACACAATTTTACCGTCCCGCAGATTGCTGTCATATTTTTTCCAGCGCGTTTACACGTGTTCTGTATTTTCATTCAAACTCTCTAATGATATATATATATATATATATATATATATATATATATATATATATATATATATATATATATATATACAACCAATAACAGTGATGATAAATAACGATAATAAATGGAAACATGTACTTCATTCCACTCTGTGTCAACACATCCCTTGTGTGTGTCTCTCTCTCTCTCTCTCTCTCTCTCTCTCTCTCTCTCTCTCTCTCTCTCTCTCTCTCTCTCTCTCTCTCTCTCTCTCTCTCTCTCTCTCTCTCTCTCTCTTCCCCAACACAATAAAATAAGAGAAAGTGTCAGTATGTATTTATAATTAATGGAATATTCCGAAATATAATAGTTACGGCTTTCCTTTGAATCTGTGAGAAGTGGGTGGAGATGTGGCTGTTTTAATGGCGTATGGTTTATGCTACTATGACCGATGTATAAATAGCTAAAAAAATTATGTTAATTTTCCCAAAATCAGTGAATACTGTTGCATATTACTATAATAAAACAGTTGTTTTCAAAACTCTTCTCTATATTTAATGAAATATTTAAACAAAAATAATTGCACATTTGATTTTTATCTATAGGGAGTTTTGGGTCGGCCATAGGAAGAAAAGAAGGGGGGCGCTGGAAGGAGAGGTTACTTCATATAAGCTAAATGTTTTATGGTGCTTCGGCCGAAGTATGAATAGCAGAAATTTTCCATTAACTTTCCTAGCATCTGCGAATCGTTTTCTATATTTCTATATCAAACAAATATTGATTGGAGTTTTTTTGTTTCCAGAATATTTACAGGAGTAGCCAGAAAGCAGTCAAAACTCGTCATGGGGGTCAGTATGTCACTGTGGCACACTGTTCCTTTTTAAATTTTGGTGACTCCACCTAGCCTATGTCCGTCCCATACCCTAGACCATATCCCCGGCAAATTTGGGTGAGGCTAGCCCCGAGCGTCTAGCCTCCAACTTTGGACAGAGAGAAGTTCACTTATATGGGGAATACCTGGCTTTGCCGGGATCTGTCTCCCATCTATCCATTTACCTATCCATCTATTCGTCCATCCATCCATCAATTAATTCATCCTTCTATAAATCCATATGCTCTGTGTTCCCTTCTCTGAGGCTGTGGGTCCCTATAATTGCACCAGAGGTGGTACCCCCCTCTATATATATATATATATATATATATATATATATATATATATATATATATATATATAAATAATTTATCCAACTATTCATCTATCTATCCATTCATGTATCTATCCACCCATCTATCGGTCCCTCTGTTTTGTCGTCATTACAGTGATTATTTTCCCTCTCCGGTAACTCGTGAAAGAGCTCGCGGTAAACTCTACGTTTCTCATTCGCCAGATTTAATTTCAGTCGACATGAAAATCGCAGGTGGTGGAGGAGAAGGGGGGTTACAGATCAATATTATTTTTTTACAGCAACAAAGTCTTTTTAAACGCTTTGTAGTTCCATAGTACATAACAAATTATATACATGTAACACAATTCAATGTTGGCCCCCAAAATGGTACACAAAATATTATTCGAAGATGTTATTTAATTTAGGCTAATTTCTCCAACCAACCTATGTCCGTCCCTTACCGCAGACCATTCCCTTGCAGATTTGGGCGAGACTAGTCGCCAGCGTCTGGCCTTTGGCTTTGGAGAGAGAGACACAGACATTGTTATAATATAGATAAGGAGTTCTACCTCCTGGAACCCGCCTTTCGATAATACACCCAAAAAATTTACAATCAGCAAGAGAAAAGACCCAGACGCAGCCCGTCCTTATAGACAGTGGTCGATATATCCGCCAAGGCCCCAAGTTCATGATAGAAAAACTACTTTTACACATTACACACTACCATCACCTACGTGTGAAGGTAGTTTTATATGCAGCGATAAGGAGACATCAACTAAAAGAGCACAAACGTATTATGACCCGCAAGGAATTACTCTCACAAGTCAAACTGGGACAGAACTATGTATTAATTTTGGGACTATGTATTAAATGCAAAATTGTATTAATTGCATAGAACTTGAAAACATGATCGACATTGATTGGGTGTTGAATACTTCTGAGACCTACTGGATATACTTATAGGCCTACGGGAGCTCTACTGTCAAGTGTTCTACGAGTCTGATTGATCAGTTAGATGGAGAGGAACGACACGAGGAACACCCGAAGCACACAATGTCAATCACCTTGTTACGTGTGGTGACAAGGTGATTGGCTTCTCACCACATCACCTGGAACCTTTGCTCCCAGGTTCCAGATGAACTGAGCAAAGGTCAGTGTAGTTGACAATTGCTGAGAGACCTTAATGAACATCATGAACAGTGCAGTTAGAAATAGAAAAAGATTACCATTGAGATTTAACAAACTAGGAGTTATAAAACCTATTGGGTAAATCTCTTTGGTATACCTTTTGTAATGTATATATAGGTATACCTTGGGTATACCTATATATAATTTATCTTAAACCCAGCTTGCAAGCATTACAGTAATGTATACTCTCAGAATTGTGTCTTCAGCTTCTTGGTGTATGTATACAGAATTTACATCAAAACTGGACTACGTCCAGGACTATAGTATACTTGTTGCTTGATCAGTAAGCTGTTGTGGTGGGCATAATAACTCTTCAGAGGCTGATTAAACCCAACACAACAAACATATTAATCATTAATATTTATTCACCCACTGAGTATTTCCATGAGGAACACCATTTGAATAATTACGATGATAGCATATTAATTTGTTGTGGTAGAGACAGTCACCTGATTCACAGTCCTTGTCCAGGTGTCAGGTAAGCATCTCCAATAACAATTCTCACGATAGCCAGTTCAATTGGCTCAAAACATAACATTCTCGGTGGTTCGATTCCCGCGGCAGGACAGATAGCGGTTTATTTGACATGTGTCCTTTAACCTGATGCCTCTATTCGCGTAGCAGTAAAATAGCTATCCTGGGATTAGATAACTTTAGTGGGTGGTATCCTAGATAATGTCTGTATATGGAGTATATGAGACCATCGATAACCTTAATTCAGGCTTCCTGTCCCGGATATTAAGAAACCCCACATGTTGCATATGGATAAGTTAGTGATACAAATTAGTGCTTAATTGGCAACTCGTATTCAATCACATTTCCATTACTTCGAAACTAAATTATTACAGCAAGACCTTGGGGGGATTTTAATTAATTCTCACACGAGAGAATTAACCAATTTTCGTAACGAAGTGATAACACTTACATTATAATTAATGAAATAAACAATAAGTTAAAAAAAAACTTTATAACGACATCCACTTATGTCTGAAATAAACACTACAGGAAAGTGAGTATTTCATTATCTATCGAGTGACACAATATTTCATTATCTATCGTGAGAGACAGATAGGAAGTACAAGTATATATATATATATATATATATATATATATATATATATATATATATATATATATATATATATATATATATATATATAATATGAGAAATTAGATAATTTGCTATCTCGCTAATTTATCTAGCTAATTTGATTATCTATCTATGATAATTTTGCTATCTATAAACCTCAGGGATCCACAGGGCGAAGTTGGGTAAACCCAGGGTAATTGTGAGGAACCCTTGGTGACTCAGGTCCAACCACTTGGGCTGGACGGTAGAGCGACGGTCTCGCTTCATGCAGGTCGTCGTTCAATCCCCGACCTGTCCAAGTGGTTGTGCACCATTCCTTTCCCCCGTCCCATCCCAAATTCTTATCCTGACCCCTTCCAAGTGCTATATAGTCGTAATGGCTTGGCACTTTCCCTTGATAATTCCCTCCATGGTGACTCAGGGTCACCCTAGATTACTCTGGGAGACCCTGCATTACTCTGGGAGATCCTGGATATCTCTGGGTGACCCTGGCTTACTCTGGCAGATCCTGGATTACTCTGGGAGACCTTGGATTACTCTGGGAGACCCTGGATCACTCTGGGAGACCCTGGATTACTCTGGGAGACCCTGGATTACTCTGGGAGACCCTGGATTACTCTGGGTGACCCTGGATCACTCTGGTTGACCCGGGATTACTCTGGGAAACCCTGGATTACTCTGGTTGACCCGGGATTACTCTGGTTGACCCGGGATTACTCTGGGAGACCCTGGATTACTTTGGGGGAGACTGGATTATTCTGGGAGACAATGGGATGGGGAAAATGTGCCTCTCTCGTGTTCACGCAAGTTAACAAAGGGTAGTTACGCTGTTCCCTCCCACCGTAAAGGCGCCTATCCCATGCTGGCAGCGATTAGCTACGCTGCCACTCTCCCATCTTCGGAGAAGGTTGGTAAGCAGCGCTTCTGCTCCTTCCCGACGCAAGCAAAGTGTCTTGAACATTAAGCAGGTCTCTCTCGGCTTAGATCTACTTTCTACTTCTCTCACCGCATCCAGGGTGTGCATCTCCAGCACATCTCAGCATCTCATTCTCTGAGATCTGCGGTCGTATATTGCCTTACGTTTACCCAACTTCGCCCTGTGGATCCCTGAGGTTTACCCAACGTCATCTGCAGTCATCCTGAATTACCCCAAGGTCACCCAAGGTCACCTCTGGCCGACATGAGGCCCCTTAGGTCACCCAAGGTCACCTCTGGCCGACATGAGGCCCCTTAGGTCACCCAAGGTCACCTCTCGCCGACATGAGGCCCCTTAGGTCACCCAAGGTCACCTCTCGCCGACATGAGGCACCTTATGTCACCCAAGGTCACCTCTGGCCAGCATGTGGCCCCTTAGGTCACCAAAGGTCACCTCTGGCCGACATGAGGCCCCCTAAGGTCACCAAAGGTCACCTCTGGCCGACATGAGGCACCTTATGTCACCCAAGGTCACCTCTGGCCAGCATGTGGCCCCTTAGGTCACCAAAGGTCACCTCTGACCAGCATGTGGCCCCATAGGTCACCTAAGGTCACCTCTGGCCAACATGAGGCACCCTTAGGTCACCAAAGGTCACCTCTGGCCAACATGAGGCCCCCTTATGTCACCAAAGGTCACCTCTGGCCGACATGAGGCCCCTTAGGTCACCAAAGGTCACCTCTGGCCAGCATGTGGCCCCTTAGGTCACCAAAGGTCACCCAGATTCACCAATAATAACTATTTGGTCGAAGTACTAATATGTAGTGATGGGCCACCAATAAACAACTTTTTGTGACTATTAATTTGAGTCCGGAAGAATACAGTTAAAATCTAAAGTTAATTATACCTTGGCGTATTATAGCGCATATATATGTACTATATTTAGGCCTATGGTAGCGTATATTAGGCCTAGGAGTGCTAGGAGAGGTTAGGTTTTAGGTCTTATATATTTATGTTGCTTGTAAAGAAGCTTCTGGGGGTTCATCACTTTTCGTTGGTACTTCCCATCCTCCTTGGTACTTCCCATCCCCGGTGGTACTTCCCATCAAATGGGTTCCTACGAGTACTTTAATGTTAGGAAGATGGGCTGGATTCACCCCATGTGATCCCAGATAACATATTTCTGTCTGTCATATCCTCGCTTCATTAATATGTATCGACTTAAACCATTGATTTGCATAATTATTTTTGATATCGGAACGTACCTAGGAAAATGTAAAGACATTGTTGCCATTATTTGTCTGCAACAATGTTGATGCATTTAATGCAGGAATTTAATGCACAAATGGGCAAAGTTTCTTTCACCCTGAATGCCCCTGTTACCTAGCAGTAAATAGGTACTCGGGAGTTAGTCAGCTGTCACGGGCTGCTTCCTGGGGGTGGAGGCCTGGTCGAGGACCGGGCCGCGGGGACACTAAAAAGCCCTGAAATCATCTCAAGATAACCTCAAGATATGGCGTTGTTGGGGTCCGGATACTATCAGCAGCACTCCAAGGTCGATTGTTATGGGAAGTGAGAGTAAATTGGCTAGTCGAATAAGCGGACTCGACGCCTTGCATCAGCTGAGTGGGGTTGGTGGGGGGGGGGGGGATGGGGATAGAGGAGGTGGCTTACGAGCCAGACGGACATATGCGCCGTGGCGCTGGCTGGCCGGCTAGCTAGCTGGCTGGCTGGCTGGCTGGGTGACAGTGCCAGTGCCTTGCTGCTGCTGGTGCAACAACCTTGCCACCTGTAGTTACTGTTCTGTTGCCGGGTGTAGCAACAAACCTGTTACTACAAGATTGAATCGTGTTTCGAAGCACATTAAAGAGAGAGACAGAGGTTGAAAATGGGTATGATTGTGTGTGTGAGTGTTGACCATCGTGGCGACCATTGGGGGGGGGGGGTGGCATTGATGAATCCCTTCCGGTTTGTCACCTGTGTTGCTTCCTCTCTGTCTAGGAAGGGGGTAAGGGGGGTTGGAGGAGGGGCGGGGGGGGGGGAGTATTTAGGAATTCTAGAGCTGGGAGGCATTGGGAGTGTTTCTGAGAGCGAGGGTTTGTTCTAAAGAGGGGGGTCGGATTTATTTCCCTGACTTGGGATTAATTCAGTTTATATCTGAAGTATTTCCTATCTATAGGTGCTCGCGTGCGTTTGTGCGTGTGTGTGTGTGTTTTTGCGTGTGCTCAAGTCTTGCTTTTTATGCGTTATTAGTATCAGTTGTAATATTGCTTTATCATACATTGACTCCTGGAGAATATTACAGTCAAGTATCACTCTGTGAGCAAAGTGAATCTTGATTAGTGAATCTGTTTGGTCAAAGTGAGACTCACGAATATGAGTGACGGGGATGGTGACAAGGGCACACATGAAGGTGAAAACAACGGCGAAAAAAGAGTGTAAATTCACAACTGAGACTAACAGGCAACAGGAGGCCTAACGGTCCCGACCGGGGGGGGGGGGGAGGAAGGGGTTACCTGCTTGCAATACCTGCTTGGAATACCATATTACCTCCGCTGGTACTCTTCGTCCAGTCCGTTGGGACGTCGAGGCAACGGGAAGGAGGACAGTTCGTTCATCTTGATTCGCTAATCCTCCTCCTCCTCTCAGGAGTCGTCTTGCATTCGAATCATCTACTTCTACGGTGTTTGCAACTACCCTACGGGAGCTACGGGAGTGTGTGTGCAACTGGCTCCTGGCACTTACAAGGTTGATTATGTTATGATATTAAAGTTGCAAGTGGTTAGTGGTTTATTTAAGTGTTCTAAGTAGATGAAGAGCCTCTATTCTCATAATAGAATTCTGTCTGTTATAATCGGGGCTCGAACCGCTGTTTCTCGATGTCGAATCGCTCCTTTGAAATTTCAGAGATCTGAATTAAGACTTCCTTGAAGTTTACATTTCGTAGAAGTAAACCGAGTGTAGTAAACTTCTGCGACTATGTAGACCGCAACTCGTTATCACTCTTTTCGTATCTGAGGGGACCTGAGGGGACCTGAGGGGACTGGAGTTGAAGGGAAGACTGAGTAGTGCTCTGTAGAACAAATATGTGAATACACACACACACACACACACACACACACACACACACACAACACACACATACACACACACAACACACACACACACACACACACACACACACACACACACACACACACACACACACACACACACACACACACACACACACACACACGCACCCCCCCCCACACACACACACACACCCACACACACACACACACACACACACACACACACACACACACACACACACACACACACACACACACGCACCCCCCCCCCCCCCCCACACACACACACGTGTAATGAAAGTGGAAAAACAAGCTTTAGCGCCAGCCAGCAGCGTTGCCACACCACCTGCTCTCATGCGCTGGTGCCACATGTGCCCCCCCCCCCTCTCCTATTGACCTGTAACTCATCATATTAGTGTAATGCCAATCATCATTGTATTTGTTATGTGTTAATTATTAATATATTTGTATCATTAAACCCATATATATATATATATATATATATATATATATATATATATATATATATATATATATATATATACACACAAAACACAGGTCCTTATTCCTGTGTTCACCGAAATACGACCCGCCAAATCGTTTAACAACCAGGTACCTATTCACTGCTGGGTGAAC